>NC_091123.1:177589724-177889724 GCF_040183065.1 Periplaneta americana
CTACTATTACTACTACTACGACTACTACTACGACTACTACTACTACTACTACTACTACGACTACCACTACTACGACTACTACTATTACTATTACTACGACTACTACTACTACTACTACTACTACTACGACTACCACTACTACGACTACTACTATTACTACTACTACGACTACTACTACTACTACTACGACTACTACTATTACGACTACTACTATCACTACTACTACGACTACTACTATCACTACTACTACGACTACTACTACTACTACTACTACGACTACTACTACTACTATTACTACTACTACGACTACCACTACTACGACTACTACTATCACTACTACTACGACTACTACTACTACTACGACTACTACTACTACTACGACTACTACTACTACTACTACTACGACTACTACTACTACTACGACTACTACTACTACGACTACTACTACTACTACTACTACTACTACTACGACTACTACTACTACGACTACTACTACTACGACTACTACTACTACTACTACGACTACTACTACTACTACTACGACTACTACTATTACTACTACTACTACTACGACTACTACTACTACTACTACGACTACTACTACTACTACTACTACTACGACTACTACTACTACTACTACTACGACTACTACTACTACTACTACGACTACGACTACTACTACTACTACTACTACGACTACTACTACTACTACTACTACTACTACTACGACTACTAATACTACGACTACTACTACTACGACTACCACTACTACTACTACTACGACTACTACTACTGCTACGACTACCACTACTACTACTACGACGACTACTACTACTACGACTACCACTACTACTACGACTACTACTACTACTACTACTACTACTACTAGTACTACTACTGCTACTACTACTACTACTGCTACGACTACTACTACTACGACTACTACTACTACGACTACTACTACTACGACTACCACTACTACTACTACGACTACTACTACTACTACGACTACTACTACTACTACTACTACTACTACGACTACCACTACTACGACTACTACTATCACTACCACTACTACTACTACGACTACTACTACTACTACGACTACTACTACTACTACTACTACTACTACTAGTACTACTACTGCTACTACTACTACTGCTACGACTACTACTACTACTACGACTACTACTACTACTACTACTACTACTACTACTACTACGACTACTACTACGACTACCACTACTACTACGACTACTACTACTGCTACGACTACCACTACTACTGCTACTACTACTACTACTGCTACGACTACCACTACTACTACTACTACGACTACTACTACTGCTACGACTACCACTACTACTACTACGACGACTACTACTACTACGACTACCACTACTACTACTACGACTACTACTACTACTACTACTACGACTACTACTACTACGACTACCACTACTACTACTACGACGACTACTATTGCTACGACTACTACTACTACTACTACTACGCTACTACTACTACGACTACTACTACTACGACACTACTACGACTACTACTATTACTGCTACTACTACTATTACGACTACTACTACTACTTCTACTAGTACGACTAGTACTACGACTACTACTACTACTGCGACTACTACTACTACTGCTGCTGCTACTACTACGACTACTACTACTACTACTACTACTACTACTACTACTACTACGACGACTACTACTACTACTACTACTACTACTACTACTACTACGACTACTACTACTAGTACTACTACTACTACTACTAGTACTACTACTACTACTACTACTAATAATAATAACAATAATAACAATTATAAAAAATAAATACTATGTTGCTTTTTGATCATATTATGTATCTTATAGATGTAGTGTTTAGAGTTTTTAATATTACTACTATTGTTACTACTACTGCTACTACTACTGGTAGTCTGTCACTAGTAATAATAGTAATAATAATATGCCTACTAATAATGATTACTCTGATTCACATGTGTCTCATAAGATGCAGTGTCGTAGCTTAAATGAACAAATCATTTTCCATCAACGAAAAGAAAACATAGATAGTGCTGAGGTTGGAACTCAGGACAGGGCAGCCCGCATTCCATGGCGATGCACTCAGTGTGTGTTGATGTCTTGTGGAGGAATTAGTTCCCCGCTACGAGATGTGGAAGTCTTAACGTAACCATATAATCTATATTTAGGGAGGTTGTAAAATTATATAGACTTTTTACTACAAGGAGACAAAAAATATCATAAAAAACTACATGTGAATTCACTTAGCAGCCAGTCAATACAGTGAAGTGAGTGAGTGTTCCTTCCGTCATACAAAATCCGGATCGGCAGAATTATGTGACGGCTTACAACACGAATTCTGAAGTGGAAGTACACGGAAGTAAGTAGTGCATCAGTTTGTGTCTAGAGTAATGTACGAAATGTGTATATCATCTAGTTGAACATTCATTCATGAAGATAAATTTAGTAGATAGAATCTATAGAACTTTCCCTAAATAATTGCGGTAACTTCAGATCATGAGATATTGATTGCGTATCAGATACACAAACGAGAAATGATTTCTTGAGATTTTGGGTCCGGTCACTTGGCTTCTAGGTTATGATTAGAGCCTTGCGTTTGGTTACTCGAGTCTCCTAGCAACCCACGTCATCCAACGTTACTTAGCTCCGGTTTGCTAGTCAGTAAACATACGAAAACAAAACACAACTATGCCGCTGGAAATGAGTACTACCCAGGGGCGGCTCGTCCATAAGAGCTGCGGGGCTGCAGCACTCCCTGCTTTGACAGGAAAATAAAAATAATATTTATATTAACTTGTAGAAGAATTCTTACAGCTTTTATTGGTAAATTGCTTTATATTTCATCTGGCCGGGAATATGTACTATTATCTTATGCATTATCTTTTTGCGCGTCGATTGTATTGGAATTGACACTGCATTCAAAGTCGTCCTGGGATCTGCAGGGTGGGACAGATCATAGAGAGTGTGTGTCTTGCTAGGTAGGGGGTAGAGAGGTGAAGGGAGGCAGAGGGAAACTGCCGCTGTTTAAAGCCCATATTTCGCTGTAGTGGCTTGCAGAGCCAGGCGACAAGGGATCTTTCCTCCCCTCCCACACCGCTATTGTAATGCTACGTCAAATGGATTCTCTATTCCCTTGAAACTGAATGACAACATTTTTATTTTCTCTTCACATATTTATTGTTGTAGAATCTTATCGAGTTAATACAGGGACATCATTTTATTTTTCCTAACATTTTTAATATTAACCTGGCTATAGCTTTGGATCAACGCCGTTTGCTATCCCCTTCCACGACTGGAGTTCGATGATACTGGCGTAATATACAAACTAATCACTTTACTAGGTATAGGAGGAAAGAAAAGTATTTCATCCATTTACATAAACTAGGAAATATCGCGATTTTGAGTTTGATAATTTTCATTAGGTTTTTGTTTAATCAAAATACAGTACAGTATTAACAATAAGTGTTTTTACTCACGAACTGAGCTGTCCATGTGGACGTATTCATTATGCAGTATATATTATACTGTGTACATCACATTAGCGTACAATATAGAGAATGAAGTTAAATTGAAAAATAATCATAATGGATATTTAAACACATTTTTTAAAATGGTGGCCTTTCATTTCGATACAGGCTTCAGTTCTAATGTGCGTATTATCGCACTATAGACTATTGTACCTAATCCCAATTACCAGTTTCGTCCTTCGTACTAGTAACTCGTGTTGAAATAATTCTATACCTACTCTATAAAAGAGTACCTTACGTACTGTAAATTCAATCTTCACTTCTGCCCTATCCGAAAAGATAAAAGTACTCAGACATGCTATCTACTATCGTTCCAACTGGTTATGTCGTAGGATCGTAGAAAGGGAGGAAATCACGTGATAGTTAATTACTTAACGAGGCCCTTTTATTTAAGTTATTTTAAACAGTTGTATAATATTTCGTAGACGTCCAATTTCTAACAGAAATTAATGTTCTCAGAAAAGAGCTAAGACAGCCCAGCCACTAGCTGGCGAATAAAAGCTTATGGGGGAAACTGGGATACGACGTAGGTAAATGGACGACAGTACCTGTGCGAAAATGATTCAATATTGAAAGCTCTTTCGTCACGGAAAACGCGAACATATTTTTGGAACGTACTATTTACTATGACTGTATATGCGGTCTTGGATCTGTGTGGAGGGAGGTTGAACTTCATTAGTAGAAGGGGTGGGAGTGAAGTACATTAAAAAAAATCAGGTACAATAAAAATTGAAGTAAAAATAAAATGATGTCCCTGTATAAGAAATTAATATTGTCTTTTGCCTTATTATTACGTATATATCCAGCCTCCAGTAGAACCTTAGGATTTGCCTTAACTCAAAATGATTGCAGGAGTATAATCCTTTTGATATAGCACGTAAAATACGAGACTTCTTTTCCAGTTTTAGAAAATTGTTGGTTATCAGTATTTCTGAGTGTTGCTTTGGTGTGACTTCTTAATACCGTAACTTAACCAGTGCAAATGTGCAAGCATGAGTGTGTGTGAATTACAGAGTATTAATTTTATTTTTCTCAGCTTTCCCTTGCGGAGAAAATTGATGTAATGAAGTGAAATTAAAGGGTCGTTCGTTACCCGACTTAAATCTTACTCAAGGTTCATCCAGCCGAAATAGAAACAATGAAATTTATGCTGAGCATTTGTGGTGGTTGCCTTCTCTTCGGTGGTGATACTGCATAGACTAGGAGTGGTGTGACAGATTTAGGACATTTGCCCCTAAAAATTAAAAAGCACGAATCTTCGCAATCTCACCTGAAAAATGTTGTTTCATTGCCTATGTTAGGCAAAACTAATATTGCTGCGCAATTGAGTGAAACGAACAGAACAAACATTCTCAAACATAATGAAGAAGTGAGAAAAAATCGTGAAATTATTTTAAAAAATATTGATTGTATCAAATTTTGTGGCCAATATGAACTTCCCCTTAGCGGACATGATGAAAAAACGATTTGAAGAATCCTGGTGTATTTCGTGGGTTGCTACAGTTCGTGAGTAATCTAAACGGGCCTCTCAAAAATCATTTGGGACATGCCACTGTTCAAAGGTAATTATAAGACAATTCAGAATGAACTGGTAGATTGCATGTTGAGTGTATGCCGATCAGAAATTCAGACTGAAATCGATGGTATTAGTTTCTTTTAGCGATTAGCAAATGATGCCACAGACATCTCCCAACTAAGTGAGAAAGTTTTCGATATGTAGTGCATTTATTTTTGTCCTATACTTATTAGTAATGGTATCAAGAAGTGAAATTTGTATGTACCGAAATCTACTGCAGCTCTCCTAATCCACAAGTTCACGAGCCGCCACTGGTACAATAGAATAATTTGATAGCGAGTACGTCATTAGGAAAGAAAAACATGTATTTTATCAGAAAGAAGGAGAAATGTTTTCATTTGAAACACTTAAAATGTTTGTGATGTGTAGAGACTCGTATACACGCACTCATAATGCGTTTTCTTTTAAGTTTGTGCTGAAATTTATACTTTTTCATTTCTTAATTCCGAACTTTAATTAGATATAAAGTATCTAAATGCGTTTTACTTATTGTAAAAATCAGGGGTAGACAAATTCCGGGCGCCAGGTAGCTATACATATACAGGGACATCATTTTATTTTTACTAACATTTCTAATATTAACTTGGCTATACCTTTGGATCAACAATTAAGAACCGAAAACACCGTTTGCTACCCCCTTCCACGACTGGAGTTCGATGATACTGGCGTAATATACAAACAAATCACTTTACTAGGTATAGGAGGGAAGAAAAGTAGTTCATCCATTTACGTAAACTAGGAAATATCGCGATTTTGAGTTTGATAATTTTCATTAGGTTTTTGTTTAATAAAAATACAGTAAAGTATTAACATTGAGTGTTTTTACTCACGAACTGAGCTTTTCATGATGACGTATTCATTATGCAGTGTATATTATATTGTCTACAACACATTAGCTTACACTATAGAGAATAATCATAATATGGATATTTTAACACATTTTTTAAAATGGTGGCCGTTCATTTCGACACAGGCTTCAGTTCTAATGTGCATATTATCGCACTATAGACTATTGTACGTAATCCCAATTACCAGGTTCGACCTTCGTACTAGTAACTCATGTTGAACTAATTCTGTACCTACTCTATAAAAGAGCACCTTACGTACTGTAAATTCAATCTTCACTTCTGCCCTACCCGCACAGATAAAATTATTCAGAAATGCTATCTACTGTCCGTCCAAGTGGTTATGCCGAAGGATCGTAGAAAGGGGGGGAAATCACGTGACAGTTAATTACTTAACGAGCCCTTTTATTTAAGTTACTTTAAACAGTTGTATAATATTACGTAAACGTCCAATTCCTAACAGAAATTAATGTTTTCAGAAAAGAGTTAAGACGGCCACTTACTAGCATTTACAGAGGGGCGAGCAGAAGCAGGTGGGGGAAACCGATAAACGACGTACGCAAACGGACGACAGTACCAGTGCGAAAATATGATTCAATATTGAAAGCTCTTTCGTCACTGGAAAACGCGAACATATTTCTGGAACGTACTATACTCACTCAGTACTGGATACGCGGCCTCGGTTCTGTGTGGAGAACGATTGGAAATTTACTAGTAGAGGGGGTGGGAGTGAAGTTCATTAAAAAACTCAGGTACAATAAAAATCTAAGTAAAAATAAAATGATGTCCCTGTATTTCAAGCTCTTGAAGAACATCCTCGTTCCTCTGGCGGTATAATCTAGTACAGCCAGCTGTTCTTCGCAGGAATTTCATCTCGTTGACTACTATTCGAGTTTTATCTCTTTCCCTCAAAGTCCAGGTCTCACAACCATAAGTTAGTACCGGTCTTGTCAATGTTTATTTTAATTTAGTTTTTGTCTCTGTGCACACCTGGACCGATTTCATTTGACTACTGTCAATGGTTATTATTGATTATATTAAATCTACTGTATTATTAATTATATTAAATTTAAGACTGAAGAGAAATTTAGTACGTAGCTGAGTCGACGTCGAGGAAACTGAATCGTCAGAGTGAAATGGTTTTGCTCTGTTCCGGGATGAAAGGAGCGCTCAAAGACGCGGATAACGAGCCTATGTCGTGACGCGAAATATGTCAATGGCAGTTGATGTGCTTCCGAGTACAGCGCAATTAGTGTTAACGCCGGGATCAATACAGATTGTTTATGCACAGTCACATTTTATGCGCGTTGAAAACTTCCTATGTAGTTGAAGGTGATTGATGTGCAGCGTTCACATGTAACAGAATTATGTGCTAATTACCATATAAATAAATAAATAAATAAATAAATAAATAAATAAATAAATAAATAAATAAATAAATAAATAAATAAATTAATTAATTAATTATAAGTAATTAATTAATTAAGTAGATAGATAGATAAATTAATTAATTAAATTAATAAATTAATAAATTGATATATAAAAATAAATAAATAAATAAATAAATTAATAAACAAATAAAAAAATAAATTAATTAATAAATTAATAAATAAACAAATAAACAAATTAATAAATTACTTAATAAACAAATAAACAAATAAATAAATTAATAAATTAATAAATAAACAAATAAATTAATTAATAAATTAATAAATAAACAAACAAATAAATTAATTAATAAATTAATAAATAAACAAATAAATAAATAAATTAATAAATAAACAAATAAATTAATTAATAAATTAATAAATAAACAAATAAACAAATAAACAAATAAATAAATTAACAAATTAATAAATTAATAAATAAACAAATAAATAAATTAATAAATTAATAAATAAACAAATAAATAAATTAATAAATTAATAAATAAACAAATAAACAAATAAATAAATTAATAAATTAATAAATAAACAAATAAACAAATAAATAAATTAATAAATTAATAAATAAACAAACAAATAAATTAATTAATAAATTAATAAATAAACAAATAAATAAATTAATAAATTAATAAATAAACAAATAAACAAATAAATAAATTAATAAATTAATAAATAAACAAATAAATAAATAAATAAATTAACAAATTAATAAATTAATAAATAAACAAATAAATAAATTAATAAATTAATAAATAAACAAATAAATTAATTAATTAATAAATAAACAAATAAACAAATAAATTAATTAATAAATAAACAAATAAACAAATAAATAAATTAATAAATTAATAAATAAACAAATCAATAAATTAATAAATTAATAAATAAACAAATAAACAAATTAATAAATTAATAAATAAACAAATAAACAAATAAATAAATAAATAAATAAATAAATAATATTTCATTGAGACGTCTCAGCTCAGTCTGAGATGCGACATAGTTAAGGACTGGAATTTCGGGAGTGGGACTACGACTCAGCACTACGACCTTTCCAGATCTATTGCGCTAACCCTCAAGGTATAATTTTTCGCTGTAAGAAAAATCCTAATATAAACAATAGCACGTGACTGAAGTGAGGCTTCATTGGCCGCTGTTTGGCACCATAGATTCTCAGTACGTGTTCCCGCCTACTGTTGTACATTCTGTTTCATGTTAAACATTTCCCGTTACTCGTCAAGTAGGCCTAACCTCACTACTGTGCATTCGTTTGCTTAGGAAACATTTACTTTATAATTACTGTAATTAAATTATTTTTAAGTCATGTCTTCACAATGGAGGATGCAGAAGCCATACTTCAGTACCACGTGCTTACGTGAACAACTACGAGCTCAAGTGACTCCAGTTTGTTACAAGAACAGACTACCTCGGTACTACTGTTGGTATTCATCCGCGTTCATAGTACGTAACAAAATGTAAAAGTAGCTTTTCTTTTACGTAGCGTTTTACATATACAGAGGTGTGAAAATTATTAGAATAATCTTAATTTTAAAGGGTTTTTAATAGTTCCTTCAGAAATATTAATTGAATTGATGAATATTGGTATATATTACTATACTGATGTAGGATATATTTACTACTAAAAATGCCGGAAAGCATTGTTGTACATTGGTATTTTTCTTATTTTACAATTGTTATGGGAATTCAGAAATTATTATATTATGTTGGCGGAATTGGAAACAAAAAAAATTATATGCACAAAACAGATGTATACGTTCATTTGAACCTTCACAACAATGTAAACGCAAAGAACAATTTGTTTAAAGTATTTCTTAATTAATTTTTGATGTTTCCAATTCCGCCAACATAATATAATAATTTCTGAATTCCCATAACAATTGTAAAATAAGAAAAATACCAATGTACAACAATGCTTTCCGGCATTGTTAGTAGTAAATATATCCTACATCAGTATAGTAATATTATATACCAATATTCATCAGTTCAATTAATATTTCTGAAGGAACAATTAAAAAACCTTTAAAATTAAGATTATTCTAATAATTTTCACACCTCTGTAAGTGAAGTTAAATGTTTCATCGTATTTAACAACTAGAATTCAATGTTTTATTTTCAAATAATACAAGATTGTGGTTTCCAAATACGAACTATATTTTCCTGCGTCATGTGAGTGTTTCGACTGGGAGCCAATCACGGGTATGACAGCAACGTGCTATGTTTACATTAGGATTTTTCTTACAGTGAAAACAGTATAGTAGGTTCGCTGCATTCCCAGGTTTCGAGCAAACAACCCCCCTCCTCGTCCCTGGGCCAGCCCCTTCCGTACGTCCCCAGCAGGCGTTTGTGGAATGCTATGGAATGATGACAGAATGGAGAAATGTTGATGGAAAGATGTAAATGCCTAATATGGGGAAACAGGAGAACCCGAGAAAAATCCCCACTGCGACCTAAGAGTGTTACTATGGAACGTTGTTAAATGTTACGTTTTATTTTAACGACGCTCGCAACTGCTGAGGTTACATCAGCGTCGCCGGATGTGCCGGAATTTTGTCCCGCAGGAGTTCTTTTACAAATATAAATGATACTCGGGAGGAAATTAAACGCAGAATAATATAATAATAATGATTTATTTTAGCTGGCAGAGTTAAGGCCGTAAGGCCTTCTCTTCCACTCAACCAGCAAAAAGAGTATATACATATGCATGAACTTAC
Source organism: Periplaneta americana (assembly GCF_040183065.1). Lineage (NCBI taxonomy): Eukaryota > Metazoa > Arthropoda > Insecta > Blattodea > Blattidae > Periplaneta > Periplaneta americana. The sequence goes on from NC_091123.1 coordinate 177,599,913, forward strand.
AAAGAATTCAACAATTTGATTTAGATGAGAGTTACATGTATACAAGAGTTATTTACGAATTAAACAACAAAATGCTAGGAACTATTAATTAAACACTGAAATAAACTGTGTAGCAGAATTAAGCTAAAATACATAGAATGTTAATATATTTCAAACAATATTAGATAATAGAAAGAGATTATTATGAGACAATTTTGAAAGTACAGCACAATCAGGATGACGTCTAAAGAAAGAAGTAACAATGTAGTCAGTGATAGTTTAAATCAGTATGATTGGAGTGAAATGCTAATAAGGTTATCTTTTAAGCTGTTCTTAAAGGTGTTTATTGTCTTGCAGCCCCTAATACTTTGTGACAAGGAATTCCATTGACGCGAGGTGGATACTGTAAAAGATGATGAATAACAAGATGTTCTATGAAGAGGTATACTTAGCGTGCCACAGATAAGTGATCTGGTATTTACGTCGTGGTTAGAGTATAGATAAGAGAAACGAGACGAAAGGTAATTTGGTGTTAAGGTGAGCAGAATTCGAAAGAGTAAAGACAAAGAGTGTAAAGTTCTGCGTTCTTTAAGTCGGAGCCACGAAAAGTCGGAGCCACGAAATGGGAAATGCCTGTTATTATTCGGTTGATAAGCTTTTGTCATCTAGTCTGCTGTCAAAAAATCTGAAAGTTAGAATTTATAAAACAGTTATATTACCGGTTGTTCTGTATGGTTGTGAAACTTGGACTCTCACTTTGAGAGAGGAACATAGATTAAGGATGTTTGAAAATAAGGTTCTTAGGAAAATATTTGGGGCTAAGAGGGATGAAGTTACAGGAGAATGGAGAAAGTTACACAACGCAGAACTGCACGCATTGTATTCTTCACCTGACATAATTAGGAACATTAAATCCGGACGTTTGAGATGGGCAGGGCATGTAGCACGTATGGGTGAATTCAGAAATGCATATAGAGTGTTAGTTGGGAGGCCGGAGGGAAAAAGACCTTTGGGGAGGCCGAGACGTAGATGGGAAGATAATATTAAAATGAATTTGAGGGAGGTGGGATATGATGATGGAGACTGGATTAATCTTGCTCAGGATAGGGACCAATGGCGGGCTTATGTGAGGATGGCAATGAACAAGCCAGTAAGTAAGTAAGTGTACATTTGACCTAAAATTGAGAAAACATGTAAGACTTTGTGTAAGATGAAGTTCTTAAAGTTGATTATAGCGCAGCACTATCGCTTTCGTTATTGTGTCAGCCGACAGATGGCAGTTTCCAAATGATATTGTTTAAAAAGAAAATGACATACGCTGTTAAGATAACAGTCGGCCGTGCGAATGAAAACTACTGAATGCGAGGGAGGTTGGGTAATGTTACTCAAAAAAAAAATTGTAAGAATCGGTTATATATCTGTATGTAAATGTTGATAATGGTAACTTAAAAAGTCAGTAAGTTATAGCTTTGTTGTGAAAGCGAAAATGTCGTAAGGAGACTACATACGTGTTTATCGGAAGCGAAAAAAAGACAAGATAATAATGAAAGTTGTTGTTGACCAATGGTAAGGATCTTGGATTTTTTTCCATACCCCTGATAATGAAAGTAAAAATGGTGAACCGATAAAACCAAAACGTGCCATGAAGAGTGAAGAAGAAGAAGAAGGTTAGAGGGAATGTAACAACACAAAAAGGAACGACAAATAATTTACAAGATGAAGTAGCTATAAAAGCAGTGATATTGCATCTACATTAACAGTAGATATGCAAAATGTGATCAATGTTAGGGAAAGATCATGTTATGAAGAATCTTTTAGTTATTTTAAGAAACCTTTATATTAACAATAAATTTGGTTACATTCGTAATGTATGTGACAAGCTGTGGTACTAGCTAAGCTTAAAACAATATTCTATATTATGGATTTATTAATTTGTCCTACAGAATAATATCTGTAATATTGACAATTAATATTAGAGGAGAAAAATTCGCTCCTCTAATAGGCTATTAATTGTCAATATTACAGATATTATTCTGTAGGACAAATTAATAAATCCATAATATTCTCACAGCTAGCAGTGCATATAACTGCGGAATCCCGGCCAACAAGTCACTCAGCTGAGTGCGCTCCTAGTATAATGGCAGTTGACGTTGGACATAAACATCAACATACTGGGTGTTCAGTTCAAAGTGTGTCATGGCTCGCTGTATGCCGCCATGTGGCTAGCCGATGAGCCTAGAAAATTCAATCTTCCTACACTTCCGCAGACGTATATAACCTATGAGGCAGAGAAGTTGCCTAGCAAGTACGGCGTTCATTCTGATGAGTACGTACCGATACGTACGGTAACGCCGGTAGTGGCAGGAATGTGAACTGTTTGGAAATACGTACTGTCGGGATATGTGGAGAAGGTTAAGACGATTACTTACGTATTTGTTGACATTAACTTCGACGGTCAACATGGACACGGAGCATTTGATTTGTGTTGTGGAATGTTACCGTACGCAACCGATGATAACAATACCCTGCGTACGACTTGCCGGCGCAAAACACAGTTCGAAAGAGGTTATGGTAGCACACAGACCGTACAGACCGCCATCTGTTGCTACGACGTTCAAGTTATACCGTACACGTTCTCAAGTTCAGATTGAAGAACGCCTTAAATAATAGGCAACTTCTCTGACATATAAGCTGAAACTCGCTTCAAATCGCTGACCCAACAACAGTGACGTCATGACACACTTTGAAATGAACACCCAGTATATGGCTAACTTGGAGTAAGGCCACAAAGGAAAACATTGAAGGAGAGGAATTCGGTCCGGTGCTGTGGATTGAATTCGGCGTAGCTCAGTGGTCAGAGCTCTTGGTAAGTAGAACCAAGGACCCGGGTTCGATCCCCGGCGCCGAAGCGAATTTTTCTCCTATATACAGAGTGATTCACGAGGATTTACCGTCACTTACAGAGCTTATTTCCGAAGACATATAAACATTGTCCTAATATCAATATTTTCAGAGTTACACTTATTTAGAAGTTGTTTGTAAAATACCTCTTTTCTTTAGTTTTAAGAGTAAAAGAATATTAGAAATAGAGAATGCACTATTCAGAAGTATCATTTCTTTAATTGACTAGTTTTCTGAAGCTAAAAATGTGTTGTCAGTTGCTTTGTACAGATTTTGTTTTTCAATTTTTAACTAAAAATGACATCTTGCGCACTTATCACAAAAATTCTTACAAATTATGCGGCTTGAGGAACTTTATTCTTTACAGTTTAATTATGCATTCTAATGTACAGTCTACCATTTCTAAGAATGGGGAGAGAAGACTTGAAATTTTTGAAAGGAAGATTCTTCGAAGAATATATGGTCCAGTTTTTGAAAATGGATTATGGAGAAAAGGACATAATGGGGGATTATATACTATGTTTAAAGAGCCCAATATAATAAATATAATTAAAACCAATAGATTGAGGTGGATGGGACATGTAATGAAATTGGATGCGTCAGAACTTTTGTAAAAGAATTATTCTCACAAACCCTGGAGGTCAAAGGAGACAAGGGCGACCACATCTGCGATGGATTGATGGAGTGGAGGAGGATCTTGTAAGATTGGGATACAGGACTGTTGCACAGAATAGAGACAGATGGCAACGCCTCCTGTGGGAGGCCAGGGCTCATAACGGGCTGTAGTGCCGATGTAGAGTCTTAAAAATTTACGAGTGGCGTGATTTGTAACAATTGTTGTGATAAATGCGGAAGAAAATGTAATTTTGTAGTTAGAGATCGAAAAAGTAAACTGCTCGAAGCAACTATGGAATTCACAGTGAAAAATAAATGAATAAATATTGTAAATTTTAGGAAAGATGGTCGTAGTATCAGTCTTTATCACTAGAGTGCATTGTAAACAGTCTATGAGGTCTAGTTTTGAATCAGGAATAGAACGTGAACTCCAGCACAAACAAGATGCTGTGGCACGTGTCAGATATGACGTCACGTCAATATAGTCTATGAACAGTTAACCTTATCTCCGTACGCCCTGGGAAAAAATACGGTCTGTAGTGATAGTACATATAGGCCTAATGAAATATGCCCCTGAAATTATTTTCCTTTCTCCTGAAACAAGAATTACATTTTTGTTCGTTACATCCTTATTCAAGGGAGGCCCAGCGAATAGGGATTATAAAGAATGGACACTGAGCGAATTTTCCTGTGTTTCGTTTGTGCGCTGGCGTTTAGTTCCACTTTCAAGCGCTAGAGGGTAGTGTACTCGAGCATACGCTAAGATAATAATTGAGTATAGAGTTGAGACACAGGATCCAAACATCGCCTACCTTATTGTATAATCCAGTAACGCTTTGCTTCAAATAAATTCAAGTTAACAGCTTTTCCTTATTTCTCAGTGACGAACTAGTAGTAATAATACTTTTTTATATTTCAGATATAATAAATTATATTATAAAATAATATAATGCATTATAAAATTATGTATCAAATTCGTTTAATATTTGTATATAATATGATATAGGTATATGATTTTACTTCTCATAAGAGTTTTGTTTTTCCATTTTCACTGGTATCAAATCATGACAGATTTTAATTGTTGTTCGGGTCAACGTCTCAGCTCTCATTATAAAGGAACTCTAGAGTCTAGACATTACAGTTAATGACGGATTTATTATTTCATCGGTCAAATTTGTTTTATCTGAGTACATAATGTACCTAGATGTATTAATTATATGTGAAGAGTTCACTGCAAGAATGATGGATGTCACTTTCTTGTCGAAAATGAACCAAGACTATCAATGCATAGCTTAAGACATATAGAATGTACATAGAGAGTTATATGGCATTAACACTGATAGTCATTGTCCAGTAATGATCGGAAAATCACAGTTAAGCTTTGAGCGCTAAGCATTTCAAACTTTCAATTGCTCCTCCTGCAAAATGTATTCCAAATGACTCCATCATTCTTGCAGTGTTTTCATGTGTTATATTTCCGCTGTGTCGACTGCTAGCTGGTGTGATGTCAGCGCCAACTCTAGGGAGAAAGCAGAATCTCACGCTCTAACTGGCTTGAAGGTCATTGAAATCAGTCCGGCTACATCAAAGGTACCGACGCGAAGTGTCTATACTTAATTACCTATACGCTGGGAGGCCTTTAATTTTATTCTATACATCGATAATTGTGAAAATCCTTGGTCTCATGCCGCTAACAGGAATGGTTTAGAATTTAGAAAAGGAAATTTAGTAATTTGCATTTCACTACCGATGATGATCATGATGATGATGAAGATGATAATGATGATGATGATGATGATGATGGCGGCGGCGAGAAAATAGAGTTTACTATAATTAATTTGGTGTTTCTGATCTACAGACCTGTTTATAATTCCAATTAATCGATTTATTTTAAAACATATTGTGTGTTAAAGAGTTGTGGAATATTTGAAGGGTTCAGAACCATAGTGGGCCAAGCGCCATTTACTAAAACCGTAGAAAAAAAGAGTTAAAATGAAGTTATCTGTAGTAATGTCACGAGAGGTCTGAGATCTGCCGATAGCTCGTGGATTTATCAACAGTAATCTCACTAGAGGTTTTGATTTATCTAGAGAAAATCAAAACTCGAGTGGGATTTAATTGACTATTACACGATTAGAAGAAAGTAGGCTATATAAAGATTAGAAGTAACAAAGTGTACAATAAAATATTAATTGGCTTACGAAAATACAACTATCTTCAAATGTATTATTGTACCATCTCAACATTACGCTAGATGGCAGTAGTGTTTTATGATGATGTTTTCTTGTTACCGGTATCAGTTGTGCCAACTATGGAATCATCATTGAACTCTGTGGCCTGTTACTAGTCAAGAAGGCTTTGTTGATTCAGTTTCATTTTTATTAAGACAGTTGCATTCCACTTCAATTATCCGAATCCCAGTAAGCAACGTCACTTGATAGATGATTTTCAATAAATCTTAATATTAAACAATCTCTGATACGTGACTATCCATAATATCATATAGCAGAAGCTATAACATAACCTAACTAATATACACAAGTGTTAGAAAAGTTTTATTTAACGACGATGACATAAAAAATAAACATGAATAATTTTTAAAAGGAATAATTATTGAATGTACAATTTTCAAATTTGAATGTGGTTGGTGGTTCAATTGATGTTATATTGGACGTGTGCATAATAGAAGTGGAAGTCGTTGATTTAGGCCTACATGGTGTATTCAACTTATTCAGGATTTCCGAATGAATAATTTTAAAAGGAATAATTATTGAATGTACAATTTTCAAATTTGAATGTGCTTGGTGGTTCAATTGATGTTATATTGGACGTGTGCATAATAGAAGTGGAACTCGTTGATGTAGGCCTACATGGTGTATTCAACTTATTCAGGATTTCCGAATGGTGCTCTTCATTTATTTGTAAATCGGATTTCAGAAGATGCATAGGTATGATCAGTGATTTTGATTAATTCTTGTTCTTGAATGCCAATGCGAGTCATATTTGAAACTGCTGTGCATCGACTGGAGTGGTTTGTAATTATATATATAGGCCTATATATTTTTTTTTTTGACGTCCAGACCAGCGCAGTTTCAAATGTTGGCAAACAAAGAAACAAATGCTAGGGACGCGATAAAATTAAACAAATGCTAAGGACGCGATAAAATTAAACAAATGCTAGGGACGCGATAAAATTAAACAAATGCTAAGGACGCGATAAAATTAAACAAATGCTAGGGACGCGATAAAATTGTGCGATAAGCAGCCATGATTGGTTGAAATACGCCCTTTCGTACCGTTTTATTGGTCAAAAGTAGTATGACGTAGTAAGAGTGTAATAGTCTGGGAAATCCCAGACCTCTAGTGACATTTATTAGGACTATTTCGTGAATAAAATAAAAATTTAAATAATATATCCCTAAAATTCGATCACAAAATATTAATAATTGTATATTAACGAATACTTAACCTATTCAGACATTGTGAAGTTGAAATACTCGTAGATGAATATCGATTATTGCAATAAAGAAATTCGATTTTATTATTCAGTAATGCCAATTGCGAAAAGCGAAATACAGGTTTAACAATGTTAATTACATGTACTGCACTTTTCTCTTATTATTATAACATAAATACATTTTCATTATCTGCTGAAATCATAATTTAATTTAACAGTAACAGTGGGGACAGCTATATACCAATGCTTATGTATTCACAGCGAGACATGTTGTTACACAGTGAAGCCATCTCTGTATAGATAGGACTAATTAAAACAAATTTTATTACGCCATACAAAAGGCAGTTTGATCAAAGACATTATTACTATGCAAGGTCTTTGAGTTTGATATGCGATGATGTTGCATAAATTTGAACGTCTATTAATTAATTTCAATACAAATGTTAAAGACTACAATTTTATAGATTATGTTACCTGTGGAAGCAGGACCAATGTCAGCTGTGCCTTGTTTCGACCGTTACTTACAATGAGTGCTACACGAAAGCATTTTTTATAGTTCGACAAACGCATTCTCGCTGTAGTGCGTAACGGAACTAAAGCTGCATCTACACAGTTCAATATTCCAATCGTGTATGCGTGCAATCTGGGAAGAATATTGAAAGAATCAAGTTCAAAAGGTACGTTCAATTAAGATGCATAAAGATTTTGTGTCTACATGGTGCGCCGTTTTGAACGTGATTTTCACTGCGTGAATATATTAATTAATATTAAATATCAATCTTGCATTCATTGCTTTAAAGTTGAATGAAAAGTTTAACCGTGTAGTTGCATCTTAATGTATTCATGATCATCAATTTACGGGGAAACAGTTGGCGACAACGACTAAACAAAAGAACGACCATGCGATAAATTGATAACGATAAATCTAGCTGCAGAAATTATCGCAAAGTGTGACTGTGATTGGTTGGAATTCAAAATTTCATTACACTTCATTGGTCGAAAATGGAATGACGTCACATAAACGAAATAGTCACCATAATTCAATGGAAACATATAGCAAGTAATATAAAGTATAGACATTCAAACTAAATGATATGTCAATCTTCATTAAACTATGGTATTCACTTAACTTTAACCCTTGCTTTCTCTGTTTTTAATAAATGGCGCTTGCCCCATTATGGCTCTGAACCCTTAATTTAAATTACATACAGTAATTTGCTTTAAAGTTTATTCCAACTAGTCTATGCATCATGAAATTCCGAGTTCGGATGTTCGTAGTATTTGTAGAGAACCTTCATTTTCATAGCTTGGTTCTATTATACTGAGTATGTTGAGTGAAGTACAATAACATTGCCACGAGAGCCGCTCTTATTTTTGCTACTCAGCTATTCCTCTTCCTCGTGACCTGCAGTCCCTCTCCTCGTGAAAGTAGCACTCACTTGTTTCCTGAGCCAATTAGCAAGGTGGAAGAGTTCCCTCTTGAATGAAGAGTCGGCGACGAAAGTCGATAATCAATACACACTTTCTTCCTGCGATAATAAAGTGGTGACAGCTTTGCACACTTCCCGTCTTAAACAAATCCACTTCACATATAGAACACAGCACTGAATGTTTTATTTTTTGCAAACCTAGTGTGACGTCACACAGCTGGTCTGGTCTTATCTTAATGATTTAGCGATAGTATCTTTCAACAGATGAACGAGGATGTCATTTGAGACTTGCTGGGAAAATCAATTGTTCAATTATTTTTCAATTTATGATTTTATTAACATTGAGTAGACAGTTGAGGAGACGGGAGAGAAGCTTACAACTCAGACCGTTTGAGGGGGGAAATGTAGGGGGGGGGGCTGTTGGCGTAGAATGGTATACCTTATTTTATTTCAAGGAGTGCAGTTCGGTGGCTCCTTTGAACACCCACTTACAGATTTATGACTTCCTACACAAATACCTCTGACAATTTCATCCTGTCCCCTAGTCCAACATTGCACAGTTGTCACAATCCTGATGACCTTCGAAATTATGCAGTGAAACTGACGGGATTCTTGGAATTCGGAAAAGATGCGGCAACTCTGCCTCCACGTGGATTTGACGGGCACCTGTCAATTCTTCTGAACGAGGGTTGTGATTGGTTACTATCAAGAGAAGACAAGATTTCCGTCATAGTAAGGAAGACATTTATTTATGACAATCAATTAGTAGGGGGCAGTAGAAGGTCTGTCGGCAAAGTCCTTTCTATGAAACTGCACCCCATGAAAAAAAAAATAGAGTATACACGGGTTTGGAAGGATAGCGGGGCTGGTCGTCAGGGTGTTAACAGTTAGATCGGTGGGCTTGCAACTCATTCCAGGGACGCACAATAGACCTCAGGTCGCGGTGCGTGAGATGTTCCCCTCCCGCCCTCATAGAGACAGAGAACACTGAGTAATTTCTGTAGTACTGTAAAAATATCTCCATTGGATTAATAATTCACTAATCTAAACTCAGGCTAAACTGTAACGTAACTAAACTGAACCAAACTATGAACTAAACTAAGCCGAACTGTTGACTAAGAACCAAAATGTGAACCGATCTGAGTCAAACTGTAACTAAACTGAATCAAATTGTAGAAAATACCTAATTAAACTGTGGAGTAACTGAATCGAACTGTGGACTAAACTGAAACGAACTTTGGAACTGTAGACCAAACTGAATCGAATTGTGGACCAAACTGAATCGAACTGTGGACCAAACTGAATCGAACTGTAGACCAAACTGAATCGAATTGTGGACCAAAATGAATCGAACTATGGGGCAAATTGAATCGAACTGTGGACCAAACTGAATCGAATTGTGGACCAAAATGAATCGAACTATGGGGCAAATTGAATCGAACTGTAGACCAAACTGAATCGAATTGTGGACCAAAATGAATCGAACTATGGGGCAAATTGAATCGAACTGTGGACCAAACTGAATCGAATTGTGGACCAAACTGAATCGAATTGTGGACCAAAATGAATCGAACTGTAGATCAAACTGAATCGAACTATGGAGCAAATTGAATCGAACTGTGGACCAAATTGCATCGAACTTTTTGGATCAAAATTAATCTAAAGTGTGTACCACAATGAATCAGACTGCGGACTAAACTGAATCGAACTGTGGACTAGACTGGATGGAACTATGGACGGAACTGGATCGAAATGCGGGTCGAGCTGGGTCGAACTGTGGACTAAGCCGGATAGAACAGTGAATCAAACTAAGTTCCTTCCAAATGTTCAAAGTGTAGTTCCACAATGATACACGAACTGATCCACCTTGTTTTATGTTTATACGAGGGGGATCCAGGAAATAACGACCGTTCGCGCATACCCGCCGCGCAGCTGACTCCCCTTCCTTGTTTGAAGGTCAACTGGCTTCCTTAACATGTGTGCTCATAATGTTGTGAGTACTGGTTGCAACAAGTCGCCATTGTGCATTTTGTGTTACTTCGAAATGAACGACGTGATTGATAATCCCGCCGACTGTGAGGTGAGGAGTGTGATTCGATTTTTGAATGCCCGACATTTGAAACCTGCAGAAATTTACCGACAATTGAAAGAAGTGTATGGTGATACTGTAATGAATGAAAGAAATGTGAGAAAATGGCGCGAAATGTTCAACAATGGGCGAACAAATGTCCACGATGAAACTCGACCCGGACGCCCATCACTCATCACAGAAGACCTGAAGACTAAAGTGAACGACAGAATCTTGCAAGACAGGCGCACATCACTCGACGAATTGCTGAAAGACTTTCTGGGTGGTACGCGTTTTGGAAGTGATGAAGAGTTGAAGAAGACAGTGAACACCTGGCTTAATGAACTGGCGGCAGAGGAGTATAACACGGGAATTCTAAAGCTAGTGAACAGATACGACAAATGTTTAAATGTAGGTGGTGATTATGTAGAGAAGTAGAGGAAGCTTCAGTTATGTAACAGACTTTGTTTTTTCAAATAAATATATATTTTTTTTAATTATTACAACAAAACGTTCGTTATTTCCTGGATCCCCCTCGTAGATTATTTAACTGCCTTATATTGCATCCCATGTAATTAAATGTACGTATTTGTTCTGTAATCTATTTAAAGTAGATACATTTAATTCTTATTGGTGGAGATTCTTCAAAAGCGTTTCTCTGTAACAAACAATGTGATTGATTATTTGAAGGCACGGTTGTTAGAAAATAACTGTTAATTAAAGTAACACAGGCCCGGCTCCGTCATAATTGCTACACACTCCAATTAGCTCACCATCACCAGTTTGTTACCTCCAATTATTTCGATGTAGTCTAATGCATGTAAACAAGCCACACCATCATTGCTTGGAACATATTTTGTTATTTTAAGCGTCCTCGAACCCGTCCTTCCTGAGTGACGCTGCACTTACACACGGTCACTGAAATATCTGCCAGAGAGTCAGATGGCGTCCCATTATAATTCCTGCCTGTGCTATTATGATATTATATAATAGTGATTGTTAGACCACCATTAAAGTGGAATAAACATATTTCTTCTTTATGTAACAGACTTCATAAAACAATGTATAAGTTTGTGATTTTTCGCTTTTACATGATGTAAGTTACACCCCTACAAATATTAGGTTTGGTTCAATCTGTCATCCACTAGGGCAGCCGTGGCGAAAATGTGATCGTGCGCCGAGCCACTGTGTAACCTGCAACGTGCATAGCCTCTATGCAGGGAGGCGGACACGCGAAGGGGAAGTGAAGAAACTGTCTGACTTATTAACGGATTTTCATTTTCCTTGCGTCAAGCACTTAAATATAATTTTATACAGTACAAGGCTACAAACTAATGTTTAGTACGTGTAACGAAGAAAGAAATGAACAAGAAAACATGGGACACATATGTATAAGAGTATTATGTTGATGTCTCTGTGGGTGTGGTTAGCATTTGTGATGTGATTACAAAACACCTCCACATATGCAGAACACATCACAAATGCTAACCACACCCACAGAGACATCAACACAGACATGGAAATACTACATATTCAACCAAAAAAAAAACAGAAACTAAACACACTAGAACAATATGAAATATACAGACACACAAAAACACACCCCAACGAAATTCTCAACACACAAATCAATTTCAGAACACACACACTCTTTGACTCTACGCTATACCACAAGTACACACCCTCACAGAAAACAAAACAAGAGGCGCCAAGAACAACAACGACCAGTTCTGAAGATGACCCATAAATAGGTCGAAACATGTAAACGAGGTAGGTTAGAATTTAACACAAGAAAGTCTTATCATACATATTCTGAACTGATACAGTGTTAAAAGTTGTGTAATCAAGATGTATAGAATATGTTATATGATCAAATATGTTACAAAATATATAGGAAAAAATAAAAGTGCTGTTTTTCGCAGGTGATGTAAAAATTAACATTTCAATGTTAAAAATTACATCTTCTTTATAATTGGAAACTGAAGAGTGAACCAGGACTTCCCTGGTAACATAATTTAATGGAGTAAACGATTAACCAGAGAGCAACATAATCCCTTGATGGTTACGAATTTTCTAGATCTCATTTTAATGGTATACTGAAATTATCAATGTAACAGTCAATAGAAATACTCCACAACTATTCATAATATTAAAACATAAATATTACTATTGTCTTGAATAAATTGAAGGGAAAAATTGTTCTGGGTCCGGGTATTGATCTTGGAACCTTTGGCATTTATTTTCATAGAAATTCAGGAGGTCATACATATGCACAGACTACTTTAATCGCGACCAAATGACGGTCAATTGCTGTGAAGACTAAACTGATGTAATCATGCCGAATCGCGAAACCTCGGACCAAGCTTCAGTTCGCATTCTTCACGTTGATGTATCGAGTGCTACACTAATAATTGGCCTGAGAAGGTTCGTTCTAGCGCCCCAGCCTTGACCAGCCTCTCTTCCTGTCGCCTTCGCCAACAAAGGGACAGATTTTAAGCACTTCTTGCGTAGAAAGTCCCTCACGTGTGCAGGTACGTGCTCCATATAGTCTTACATTATTTATTTTGAAGGAGAATCGATTAGTGGAGTGTGTGCTATCGGGTTGCGTATTTAGCCACACAATCGAGTACAAATGTTACGACGTTATAGTGTGGTTTGTGATGTCAGAGACAGCTTCGCCAGTGAAGGACATCGGTGTAGTTCTCCTTATCTTTCACTTTAAAACGAATTCTTTATTGGTCTGTTTATTTATTTATTTATTTATTCTGGTGTAGTTAAGGCCATCAGGCCTTCTCTTCCACAACACCAGGAATACAAATACAATAATAGAAATAAACAGAAAAAAACACAGAAGAAATAAAGAGAGAGAGAAAAAAACACTATAAACAAAGTAAAGCCACACAAAATATATACAGGTTGCAGACACACAAACTTTAAATGAGTGATTAAGCATCATAATTAATTGTATCCTAACTAATTAACTAATATAAACAAGAAACTTGGAATTTTAATCTAAGGTGGGTGCTCCTGTTATGGCCATGTTCCTGATATGGCCACCCCCCTATTGTGAGTTAGTTAACCAAAAAATCCGCTAAATTGCAGCAGCATCCAATGAAAGGGCATCCTGGTATGTCACTTGATCGTTTTCCATCCAGTCAGGTTGAGCAATATGGCGTCAGTTGCCTGTTTTGCGGTTTTCATGTGACCTCTTCTTATTTTTCTCTCGTAAGTCTCCTTTGTTTTATGCATGTTTGTCAAAGACTTGTTTCATAAAAATCATCGTACTCCATTCAGTTTTTAATGCTCTGTTGATTAGTGTTGTAGTTGATGGAGTATCTTTTACCAGTTGTTCATAATCAAACGATTTCGTGAAAGCTTACCTGCTCCTGATATGGCCATATCAAATGCACCATGGCCATATCAAGTTCATTTCACTTTTATTTTTTCACCTGACAAATTTACATGCCTTATAGCTGAGATTACGCAAAAATTTTGTATTTTAAGAAAAACAACTTAATTTTTATGGAAAAACCTGTTTTGACTACACTTTTGAATTATAAAAAAGATTATTAAGTCTCATTTTTATTCATTTTACACCAAAGTTATTTAATTTTAACACAACTGCGCTATCAAACTGAAAACAATCACGATTTGTAGAACATGGAACAAGGGTGGCCATATCATGTGCACATGTTCCTGATATGGCCACTAGGTAGACTTTTGGAATTTGGGACTTTTTGGACAATTAAAGCTATTTTTATGGGGAAAGGAAATTGTTTTAAGAAAGTTCATTAGACTAGAACGAGTAAGAAAAAAGTGGTTTACATTTTTTTTCAAAATGGCGGCTAGAAAAATTCTCAAACCTTAGCATAGCTATATCAGGGATACCTACCTTAGATTAAAAAAGAAAAAGAAAAAAAAACACAAATCAATACTTCTAGCAATGCCTAAAAACATTAACTAAGACAGAATTTTCTAATTTAATTTTGAATTGTGATAAAGTCCGACAGTCCCTGACGTCATTAGGTAACGAATTCCAGAGGCGAGGTATTTCTACAGTATAGGAAGATGAGTGTAAAGACGTTCTATGATGAGGGATAGAAAGAAGTGCTTGATGTCGGTTTCGAAGAGTTGTAAGAAATTGAAAGCGCGATAACAGATAATTCGGAGTAGAAGTATGCATGATTCTAAACAGCAGAGACAGTGAATGTATTGTTCCTCGTTCCTTGAGACGCACCCATGAAAGTAACTGGAGGGAAGGTGTTATATGGACAAATTTACGAGTATTGCAGATGAATCGTATGCACACGTTGTAGTCTCTCACGTTGTTAGTAGTTTTCAGATGTTTTTTCAGATACGGCCAACGAAGACCTTGTGAGACTATTGTATAGTCCCGTCCTGTCAGACTTTTTGAACCTAGATCCCCTCCGAAGTGTGTAAGAGTCCCGTTCTGGCATAAAAAATCCTGATCTTCTTACTTACTTACAAATAGCTTTTAAGGAACCCGTAGGTTCATTGCCGCCCTCAAATAAGCCCGCCATCGGTCCCTATCCTGTGCAAAATTAATCCAGTCTCTACCATCATATCCCACCTCCCTCAAATCCATTTTAACATTATCCTCCCATCTACGTCTCGGCACTAATATTTTGTACAAAGCTAGTTTTGCAGTGTTAGTGCGTTTATATGGTTAAAATTATTATTATTATTATTATTATTATTATTATTATTATTATTTACCGAACTAGGTATACCTTTCGTAGCGTCCTGACGTAAGCATTTAGGGTCAGAGTTTGAACACTAAAACTCCAGGATACTCCAACCGATAACTTTCCTAACTTGTTTGGGAACGAAAATGCCCTGCCTGGAAATAACATAGAGAGGCAATTGCTTAGGTTGAATTATAATGAAAATTCAAGTGTAATGCGACCCTTGAAACATACAAAGAAAATTTATATGAGAGAATAGAAAAATAAGAGTGAAATGAGAAGTATTGATAGGATGAACTTCTCTATGTTAAGGGGAGAGGATGGTATTTTTTGGTGAAAAAATTAGTAAATTTTCAAAAAAAATCTTTAAAATACCCTGTGATATGTGTGGAATGCATAGCATAACATTTTGTGGGTATTTGTGCCCTTATCGGATGTTGAATCGCCATTTTTAAACTTCCTGCGTTATGGATTTTTAAATCACTCGCCCACTTTTATTGTTGTTTCCGGTAAATTAAATTTTCAAAAATAAAAATTTTCTTTAAAATACCCTTTGATATGTGTGGAATGCATTGCATAACATTTTGTGGGTATTTGTGCCCTTATCGGATGTTGAGTCGCCATTTTTAAACTTCCTGCGTTATGGATTTTTAAATCACTCGCCCACTTTTATTGTTGTTTCCGGTAAATTAAATTTTCAAAAAAAAATTTTTTCTTTAAAATACCCTTTGATATGTGTGGAATGCATTGCATAACATTTTGTGGGTATTTGTGCCCTTATCGGATGTTGAGTCGCCATTTTTAAACTTCTTGCGTTATGGATTTTTAAATCACTCGCCCACTTTTATTGTTGTTTCCAGTAAATTAAATTTTCAAAAAAAATTTTTTCTTTAAAATACCCTTTGATATGTGTGGAATGCATTGCATAACATTTTGTGGGTATTTGTGCCCTTATCGGATGTTGAGTCGCCATTTTTAAACTTCCTCCGTTATGAAATTTTAAATCACTCGCCCACTTTTATTGTTTCTGGTAAATTAAATAAAAAAATGTTTTCTTTAAAATACTCTTCGATATGCGTGGAATGCATTGCATAACATTTTGTGGGTATTTGTGCCCTTATCGGATGTTGAGACGTCATTTTTAAACTTCCTGTGCTATGGATTTTCAAATCACATGCCCGCTTTTATCGGTTTCCAGTAACTTAATTTTTTTTTGCTACATTGCCAGACAAAAATGGATATAATTCTGAACTATTAAAGATACATGCATGAAATTTAGAACACACATTCTTTAGACTATTAGGAAACTTTTCTCTATAACAGAATTTTGTTAATTGATTTCATTTTTAAATTACGTCCGTTTGTTTGCAAGAAAGGAAATCAGAAAATTGTTATTACATTTTAATTGTTTATTTTACAAACGTAGAGACTAATATCAAAATTCTGTTACAGACAGTTTGTAGAACATGCTTTTGTAAATACATTACAAAAAACGTTTTGAATCTATCTTTAAAAACGGTTTAGATATATCGGTTTTAGTACAATCCTGCATTGGGTATATATATAAATATATATATATATTTTTTTTTTTCAAATTTGGGCCCCCAAATAATTTTTTTTTCAAAATATTTTTATTTGGTTGAGTTGCCACAGCTATGAGCTCTCTACATACAAAAAATTAATATTTTACACCAAATAGGAAAAAAGTTTCAAAAAATAATTACCATCCTCTCCCCTTAAGAGAAACCTGAAGAAAACCTAAAATTCTTTGATATTTCCAACCACAAGTGTCCTTTTAGTATTTTCGTCTTTACATGGCTGTATTGTATCTATATGCAACTGCCTGAAGGGATTTGGAGTAGCATATCACATTTCTTCTCTGTTCTACACTACCGTACCCATTAGCCTACATGAAGTTATTGTAAGAAATAATGACGTTTTTAAACGAAACGAGAAAAGACCTAGATCCTTGAAGTTGAAAGAGAAAGTTGCGCTCTTCGGGCTATAACTTGGCGAAAGGTTTACCTCGTTAAAGAAGCTCGAAGCATAGACAAGTATATGTGAATAATTGGCAGGCAGACATATGCGATCATTTCCGAGATCGACTCTCTGGACACGAGCTGCCATTGACTTACTCCGTTTCACTGCGTAAACTTGGTTTTGATCGCTTGAATATCTGCAATGAACGAAACTGTGTTGAATTCATTTGCAAGAAGATGATTGTTTCTTCCGAAAAAAACTTCTCTCCCTCTGGGAAGAGTTTATTATGCAGCTTGGAACAGTTTTATTCAGCATGTGCCACGCATTCTTGATTGGTACTGGCATAAACAAAACTAGGATCCTCCTCTGCTAGTGAGCAATTACGTTTAAGGTTCAGATTTCAACGGGTCGATTTTCTTTCTCTACAGCAGCCGTGGCGAGAACGTGACTCGCGAGACATTGTGGCTCGCAGTGATAGCTGTGCATTTTGCTTGCTTCTAACCTCGCCAACCCCCACCCTCTCACTCACTGGAGTCAAACTCCGTTCCATTTGTATTTGTCTCTGACCTGGGAGTGGCATATGTCTCTCTCGAAAGCATGTACGAAAATTCCAAGTAGGATGGGAGGACGCATTTCTTTGCTGTCAATATGATGAGAATATTAAATGTATGATTTATTCACAAGTATTACGAGGAAAACGGTTGTATAACATAAAACGGCATTATACTACATGTTACTCATGAAACATTAAAAGGTTAAGTGTTATTGTTGTTATCATCATCATCATCATCATTGTCGACCTGGTTGGCGAGTTGGTATAGTGCTGGCCTTCTAAGCCCAAGATTGCGGGTTCGATCCCGGGCCAGGTCGGTGGCATTTAAGTGTGCTTAAATGCGACAGGCTCATGTCAGTAGATTTACTGGCATGTAAAAGAACTTCTGCGGGACAAAATTCCGGCACATCCGGCGACGCTGATATAACCTCTGCAGTTGCGAGCGTCGTTAAATAAAACATAACATTTTAACATTCATCATCATCATCATCATCATCATCATCATCATCATCATCTCTGTACGTCGACACTTTTCCAGCAGATGTACGAATAATGCGGTTAGCTCTTCAATTTGAACTCACTGATTTACTATGTGATGTCAAATGAAAGCTAGATGTAAGGATTTGACAGTTGTTGAATTTTCAAATCTTGCCAAAAAATAAATATCCGAAGCTTCGTTCTTTCGCTTGCTCTGTTGAAGCCATGTTCGCTACAGGTTACGTTTGTGAAAAATTATTTTCAACAATTAAAATAGTAAAAATCAAATTTAGATCACGACTGACAGACAAATACCTTCGTGATCAACTACGACTGGCAGTAAGTGACATAATTCCTGATTTTTAAACTTTGTCGCAGAGACATTCTGAAGACAGTTAATTTTAGGTTGTGATATTGTTCATTTATTGTTCATTTCTTTCTTCGTTACACGTACTAAACATTAGTTTGTAGCCTTGTACTGTATTAAATTATATTTAAGTGCTTGACGTAAGGAAAATGAAAATCCGTTAATAAGTCAGACAGTTGCTTCACTTCCCCTTCGGGTGTCCGCCTCCCTCCATAGGTGCTATGCACGTTGCAGGTTACACAGTGGCTCAGCGCACGATTACATTTTCGCCACCGCTGCTCTACAGGAACGTGAAAATGCTTTCCTTTCTACACGAACTGCGGAAGTTGCATTAATTCGACCTCTCGTATCGTCTACATTCCTTTCTTCTCCTCTCTTCCCATTCTCTCATTTCTTCTCTTCTTCTTCTAAAACAGTGACCGGCATGTTCCGTGCTCTGTGACGTCATACGACGTAGCCGCCTTGCTCTTTGCTCGGCAGTCTCTGCATACTGAGCACAGCGCGGAGAGAAGGTTCAACTGAAGAGTGGTGGTGCGGGTCTATGCACTGACAGAGCGCGATCCATTCTTCTGAGATAGTATGGGAACAGCACAATTACAATACATTTGTACGAAAACAAAACTGTACAACCGTGATAAATCAATGTAACAAAATATTTTGGTTTGTAATCAAATTTAATGTACTTACAATAATATGACACTCATAATACAGCCACTTGCAGAAGCGTTTGCATATATAAATGAAATTCCGAAACTGCTATAAACATACAAACATATAAATAAATACTTTAAGCAGTACTGAAACACTTTATCTACTCGGAAACTTGAAAACAGTGTTTTTTTACACACATTTTTCTACATAATATACAGATTAAACTATATAGGCTCTATCTTGGTGAGTAGTATGCAAAGTATATTTCAACTTTTGAAACACACCATCACTATGTGTCACTACCGTGCCCAAGCTAAACGCTTTGTCGAGATTTTTTTCCTCTTTTCTCGTGTACTAATTTTGCAATATTTGGAGTCATAGCCTGGCTAACACACAAGCGAAGAATATGTTTCAAGTTCAGATCAGACAGGTGGTTTCTATGTTGTGGTTTGCAGATCTTCATACAAGAAAAGAACTGTTCACATACATACGTAGATCCGAATATGCTCAACATCCTAGCAGCAAATCTATGCAATCGAGGGAATCTTGCCTGGGTAAATCTTCTATAAAATGTAGATAGATCCTTTTCTTTCAACAGTCCCGTTCTACTGCTGCACTGACGTCACTGCGCTGGTGTGTGCTAACATTAATACGACTCAACTGCCCGCTCTCCCAAGCTCTTGCGATCTGACTGGCTCTTACGTCACAACTGCAGCATCTGCCGGCCACTGTTCTAAAACATAGAAATACGTCTATAATGCTTCTCTCTATTTAAAAGTTCGCCCATCAATAACGCAGATCGCGTGGCGGACTGGTGTTCACAATTCCGCGACTTGAATCGCTGGTTCATGTTGATTTACTTACTTACGTGTCTATGAAACGATTAGGGAAAACACGGAAATTGCAGTAAGTAAGTAAGTAAGTAAGTAAGTAAGTAAGTAAGTAAGTAAGTAAGTAAAGCGATAGGTTTGGAAGTAAATCCTGAAAAGACAAAGTATATGATTATGTCTCGTACCAGAATATTGCACGAAATGGAACTATAAAAATTGTAGACTTATCCTTCGAAGAGGTGGAAAAATTCAAATATCTTGGAGCAATAGTAACAAATATAAATCATACTCGGGAGGAAATTAAAGACACAAAAAATATGGGAAATGCCTGTTATTATTCGGTTGAGAAGCTTTTGTCATCTAGTCTGCTGTCAGAAAATCTGAAAGTTAGAATTTATAATAGTACATTATGCAACGAGCCTATAATGATAGTAATTAAGACGCGAGTATGTTTGTTTATGAAACGAGCGCAAGCGAGTTTCATAATTTTCATACGAGCGCCTTAATTACCATTATAGGCAAGTTTTATACGATGTAAGAATAATGGAACGGTACATTAAAATAAAATAATATATAAGTTTCATACGACTTTTTATGCTCGACCATACTTCTAACTTGAAATTATTCAGAAGTATTAATTTTATTCGTATCTGACTGAAGAGTGGAAGTGACCTTGTGCATAGCTCGTAAATTGTGACATGTGCGAAGACGCGAAAGTATTGATTTTTTCCGAGGAACAATAATGCCATTGACCTTGATGTAATCTAAAGAATAACATGAACTAATTTTGATATAACCTGGAAATTGATTTAGAATTGAAAAACGAGATGACAAATTGAATTTATTTGAATATTATTTACAATTAACGCTAATTATTATAGTAACAGAACATAACCTTCTGCGACAGTATTGGATTTCCAGCCTCCGTGACGTTTCCCTCGTTGTCTTTCGATTGCATATCCGAGAATAATCGAAAACCTCAACTTTAATGAATAGGTGTACTTTAATGACATGCATTAAAGGACTGCTACCAGGTATATAATTACTACATTTCGGCATGGTCGAGCATAAAAACAATTAAACTACCGGTTGTTCTGTATGGTTGTGAAACTTGGACTCTCATTTTGAGAGAGGAACATAGATTAAGGATGTTTGAGAATAAGGTTCTTAGGAAAATATTTGGGGCTAAGAGGGATGAAGTTACAGGAGAATGGAGAAAGTTACACAACGCAGAACTGCACACATTGTATTCTTCACCTGACATAATTAGGAACATTAAATCCAGACGTTTGAGATGGGCAGGGCATGTAGCACGTATGGACGAATCCAGAAATGCATATAGAGTGTTAGTTGGGAGGCCGGAGGGAATAAAAACTTTGAGGATTCCGAGACGTAGATGGGAGGATAATATTAAAATGGATTTAAGGGAGGTGGGATATGATGCTAGAGACTGGATTAATCTTGCACAGGATAGGGACCGATGGCTGGCTTATGTCAGGGTGGCAATGAACCTCCGGGTTCCTTAAAAGCCATAAGTAAGTAAATAAGTATGTATTTGATTATGTTTATTTCTTCGTTGTAATCTTTTGGTTCATTGGTATGTTGAGTAGTGTGTGTACCATTGTTCGGAATGCAGCTTGTTTGTGTTGTGTTGGGTGGTTGGATGTGTTGTGTATGTGTGTTGTTGTTGTTCTGAGGATGACCCATAATAGCTCGAAACATGTAAACCAGGTACGATAGAATTTAACACAAGAAAGTCATACAGGGACATCATTTT
This sequence comes from Periplaneta americana, assembly GCF_040183065.1. NCBI lineage: Eukaryota > Metazoa > Arthropoda > Insecta > Blattodea > Blattidae > Periplaneta > Periplaneta americana. The sequence goes on from NC_091123.1 coordinate 177,621,704, forward strand.
ATTTTTACTTCAATTTTTATTGTACCTAAGTTTTTTAATGTACTTTACTCCCACGCATCTACTAATGAAGTTCAATCGTCCTCCACACAGATCCAAGACCGCATATACAGTCATAGTAGCCTTACGGTCATAATAAACAGTACGTTCCAAAAATATGTTCGCGTTTTCCAGTGACGAAACAGCTTTCAATATTGAATCATTTTCGCACAGGTACTGTCGTCCATTTGCCTACGTCGTATCCCGGTTTCCCCCATCAGCTTTTATTCGCCAGCTAGTGGCTGGTTGTCTTAGCTCTTTTCTGAGAACATTAATTTCTGTTAGGAATTGGACGTCTACGTAATATTGTACAACTGTTTAAAATAACTTAAATAAAAGGGCCTCGTTAAATAATTAACTGTCACGTGATTTCCTCCCTTTCTGCGACCCTACGACATAACCACTTGGACGGACAGTAGATAGTATGTCTGAGTAATTTTTCTTTTCGGATCGGGCAGAAGTGAAGATTGAATTTACAGTACGTAAGGTACTCTTTATAGAGTAGATACATGAGTTACTAGTATGAAGGACGAAACTGGTACTTGGGATTAGGTACAATAGTCAATAGTGCGATAATATGCACATTAGAACTGAAGCCTGTATCGAAATGAACGGCTACCATTAAAAAAAAAGTGTTTAAATATCCATATTATGATTATTTTTCAATTTTACTTCATTCTCTATATTGTACGCTAATGTGCTGTAGACATTATAATATACACTGCATAATGAATACGTCCACATGGATAACTCAGTTCGTGAGTAAAAACACTTATTGTTAATACTGTACTGTATTTTGTTTAAACAAAAACCTAATGAAAATGATCAAACTCAAAAGCGTGATATTTCCTAGTTTACGTAAATGGATGAACTATTTTTCTTCCCTCCTATATCTAGTAAAGTGATTTGTTTGTATATTACGTCAGTATCATCGAACTCCAGTCGTGGAAGGGGGTAGCAAACGGTGTTGATCCAGAGGTATAGGCAAGTTAATATTAGAAATGTTAGTAAAAAAAAAATGATTTTCCTGTATAATACATAATGCAAAATGATACGGTGTTAAAAGTTGTGTAATCAAGATGTATAAGATTGTGTATCCGTTAAGCTAATATTCGGAATCAGACTATGATAATCTCCACAGAGGTGGACTGCACGGTCTTATCAACGTTATTCATTATTGATAATGGCGATAGGAAGGCAGTAAGGAGGAAATGATTGTAAAGTATGTCTCATTATTTGCTCCGTTATTAGTGGGCATTTGATCATAACGAATTTTATGCTTTCGACAAACTGCCTGTATCATCTGCAGCTCGCTTTACTATCACAGTCAAGTATATACAGTCGCGAAGCTCAATACGTAGTAAATATGCAAACATTAGATAGTTGCTCACCACTAGGATCGCTAATATCGCCTCATTACAGGCAATGCAAAATAATAATAATAATAATAATAATAATAATAATAATAATAATAATAATAATAATAATAATGATTTATTTAACCTGGCAGAGTTAAGGCCATACGGCCTTCTCTAACACTCAGCCAGGAGTAAAGACTGCGTTACAAAAACACTACAAATTTACAAATTACACTACAATTTTACACACAAAACTGAATAAGATAATAATAATAATAATAATAATAATAATAAAAAATAAACAACAAATAAGAAGAAATCAGATATAATATATAACATACAGAAAGAAAGAAAAAAGCATAATAATATGTGAACAGCAGGTCAAAATAAATGAGGCATACAAAAAAAGACAATTATTCATAATAATAATAATAATAATAATAATAATAATAATAATAATAATAAATAAGAATAGTAATAATGATGATGATAATAATAATAATAATAATAATAATAATAATAATACTAATAGTAGTAATAAAATAGTGCAGTACAAAGTATACAGTGAATACAATATTTCTAAGTACACACAATAAGGAAAATTAAGATTATATATAGCTCAACTTATCACATTAGAGATATAACATTATCGGAAAATATGAAAACAAAAATATAAAATAAGTTGAATATCATTAGAACATAAACAAAATGTGAATACGTGGAAACATGCAATACAACACTTGTCATAATAGTAAGTTAGTTTGGCAACTCGTCATAAGATAATTTTCTAACTTGGATTTGAAAGAATTCAATGTTCGGCAGCCCTTGACTTCAGGCGGCAGAGAGTTCCAGTGACGAGAGGTAGCAACAGTGAAGGATGAGGAATACAGAGACGATGCGTGAAGTGGAATTTCTAGCGTGTTATCGCGTTGTGATCGAGTATTAATATTATGATAGCGAGAGAGAGTATGAAATCGAGCGAATAGTACCGTCACAGTCTATTGTTTCTAGCACCCTCAAAACTCAAGCTTCGTGTCTGTATATAGTAGACTGTGTTACTAGCTAAATCTAGAAGAAACATTTTGTAGCTTTAGCACAATTCAGTCTGATGAAGGATTCTTAGCAGCTGGTCTGACCCATTACCGCGGTGTGACGGTTTTTCTCTGATTAGTCCTCCTCGGTTTCTCTGATATCCCCACCACAACTGCGGTCGTACTGATGCTGAATGACCTCAGCAATTCAAAGGAAGGCGTAATGAGGTAATGAATAATAAATCAACATCACGCGCCCTGTCATATGTATACGTCCTCTTCTTATTATTGGTTTGCTACGCCTATTCATTAGGATTTCAGACATCTTCTTTAGTTTTCGTGGCTCTTAGAGATTCATTTTTCCTTCAGAACTCTCCATCTTCCTCAACTCTAGCTGGCTTATTCACGATCATGTTTTATGCATGTAAATTTAGTTCGTCTCTTCCTCCTTTCACATAGCCTCAAAATGTAGCAGTTCACAATTTATACTCATTTACGTATTCCGAACAACATCTCTATTCTCTCTTTGCTAATCTAATAACTTCCTACACGACGGATCGACCTAATATACGAGTACACTTCTGTTAGATCTGCCACAATTATTGATATCAGCAGTGGCGAAGTTCTTAAGACGCTTTTGAGGCTTACGCCCGGTTTTATAAATACGCTTAATCTAAAGATTATGTTAAACTTAAGGTATATGTACACCCACAAAACGCAAAAAAATTATGAAAAATTAGAATTTTCAATATACAGGGTGTTTAAAAAATACGGGGCATAATTTCAGGTATGTATTTCCCTCATGTAGACAATCAAAATAGTTCATTACAACATGTGTCCGGAAATGCTTTATTTCCGAGTTATGGCCTTCACAACATTGAAATTCACCGGAACGCTTTTCTTTCCGCAGGTCGTTACCGTCAAAGGAGACATTAAGAGGTCACTCTGACAGTTCATTCCGAGGCGAAGGTTACATTCAGTGTTGTGTAGGCGTTAGACTGTGCGACATGTATTCAAATCAAGAGCTGGCAGAGATACACTTCATCTACGGTAAGGCGGACGGCAATGCTGCGCTGGCTCGTCGTTTGTACCACAGCGACAATGTCCAGATCGGAAGACATTTGTACGTCTCTATTACCGTCTGTGCGAGAATGGAAAATATAACTCTCCTGGTTTGGGAAGGGGACGACCAAGATCTACAACTCCAGAAGTACAGGAGGAGATTCTGGAGGCTGTGAACATGACTCCTTCTACCAGCACACGAAGGTTAGCGTTGCAAGTCAATGTTCCTCATACGACTGTCTGGAGACTGTTGAAAGAGTATCAATTGTATCCTTATCATTTGCAACGTGTACAGGCCCTGTCACCTGCAGATTACCCTGCACGAACGAGTTAGGTTCTGTCAGTGGTTCTTGCAGCAGTGTGGTGTAAATCCGAACCTTCCTGCCTTAGTATTATTTACAGATGAAGCACAGTTCACACGAGATGGCATAACAAATTTTCACAATCAGCATGATGGGCGTATGAAAACCCACGTGCAACTGTTCCATCTCATCACCAGGTGCGGTTCTCCCTCAACATGTGGGCCCGTATCATTTGTGATCGATTAGTTGGATCCCATGTACTTGTAAACAGACTTACGGGGCAGGCGTACACAAACTTCCTGGAAAACACCATACCTCATGTTTTAGAAGACACTCCACTGATCAATCGTCAACACATTCACTTCTTGCATGATGGCGCTCCTGCACACTTCAGTCGTACGGCTCGCCGGTACTTGGATCGAAGGTTTCCTGATCGATGGATAAGTAGAGGTGGCCCAATTGCTTGGCCTCCACGCTCACCTGATCTGAACCCTCTCGATTTCTACTTGTGGGACCTTTTAAAATCATTGGTTTATTCGTCTCCGGTGCCTAATTTGGAATCCCTTCGGAATCGAATTGTGGCATGTTCTGAGGACTTACGCAATACTCCTGGAGTTTGGGGTCGTGTTCGCAGGTCAATGAGACATCGATGTGAGGTCTGTATTCAAGCAGGAGGTGGACATTTTGAACATCTTCTGTAATGACAACGACCTGCGGAAAGAAAAACGTTCCGGTGAATTTCAATGTTGTGAAGGCCATAACTCGGAAATGAAGCATTTCCGGACACATGTTGTAATGAACTATTTTGATTGTCTACATGTGGGAAATACATACCTGAAATTATGCCTCGTATTTTTGAAACACCCTGTATAACTATTTTAATAGAGAATTTTCTCCCCTTTAATTAGATATAAGAATTTTCGATTTATGCCTTATGGTTTTTCAGATAAGTCCCATTTTCCAAAATTCTGCGTCATCAGCCACGGTCACTTCTACGAAGATCACTCCAAAAGTAATGCACAACACTTTTTAAAATGTATTTTTTATTCTAAACCTTTGCAATTTATGGAGGTCATAGATACATCCTTCCCCCTTGTAATCAAATTTAATTTAAGTCGTTCCCGTGAGTGGCGCCAGAGAGTAGCTCAGACGTGTTGGTTCAGACTTTCATCGTGCAGGTATACAGGCCCTCATTCCAAGGTGGCGTAAGGCAGTTGAAATTTGCAGGGATTATGTGGAAAAGTGACGTATTGTTCCTGAAGGATGTATCTACATTCTATGAAAATATCAAAAGCTGTAGGGTAAAAATGTTATTTTTAAATAAATTTTGTGGATTACTTTTGGAGTGATCCTCGTAGCAGTCAATCCCCTCGTCCAGCATTGCTTGTAAAATAAACTTCTTTCTAGTCCCGAAATAGATGCATAGATATCAGCGCATGATCATTAGATTGAAAACACGTTTTTACATAATGAAGTAATTTATAATCTTTTACTGTTAGTCATAAAACTGTAAATTTGTGTATCAGTGATGTTGTACGTCATTTTAATAAGAGTCCAAAAGGAGAAATTAAAATTCTGAGGACGATGGGCATAAACCCTGGGACAAGCACCATCGCAGGATTTGTTGCATCAATGGAAAATAAGGACAAAAATGCCAAAAACATTCAATACCTGAAGTTAAAACAAGGAGGAGGTATTTGAGAGGCAGAAAGAAGCTGAAGCATATGATGATGCAGTCTTCTAGGCTTTGAAAGTTTGTGGCTCATTTCCTGTAAATAGTAATTTTAGAATATTTAATTCTTTAAACATGATATCTCAGTCAAATATGATGATACCAAGAAGATATTGGTGTCATTTTGAAGCTTGAAATGTCCCCTAGTGCCTGACAATGAGTAAAATAACATTAATGTAGTTAATAATTGTCTATGGATTTTTTACATGATATATGCAACATAAAATATTAGTATAAGTTACATATATGGTAATATTTAATTAATGTAAATGAAAATAAAATATAGCTCTATGCCAGGCACAAAAGAATAGTTTTAGCTATAAAACAGTGAAAAAAATGTGGCTCTATCTTAAAAACTGCATGAGCTATCATGTTTCAAATCTTGGTTTCTGTTTAATGACGGCAACTTTAGAAAACAAAAATATCTATACTCCAGCAGGCCGTGATATACGTCTGTCTTTTTTTTTTCCCCCAGTCTATAAATGCGAACTTAAAACAAACGGTAAGGTTATGTAATGATTTATTTTTCATTCTAATATTTTAACAATATTATTTATATAACATATTGCAGTAATAACATCGGCATCTGGAGTCCTGTTGATTTTTTCACGGCTTCCTTAATGTTACTTGTATCAGGAATACAATAGCTTTCGTGGAGTAGTAGACTATACTTAATTTTTGCAAATATTTAAAAACAATAATTAACATTGCAATTTAGGTGAAATTGCAGTGGTAAGTTTCCAATTTATAATTATTACTATGTTAAACGTCTCTAAAAATGATATGTTAAAAGCCTAAAGCAGTAAAATGAATGTCGCGCTTAAGCGGTAAGAAGAGGGAAATTGTTATGTGTGTTACGTTGGGAATACTGAATGTGGTATTTCACACTTACCGCGTATTGGTTCTGTGCGGAAAACAAGATCTCGCACAAAATAATTTTTAAAAACAATTTAGACATAATTTCAAGGGATCTGTTCACTTCATTCTCTTTCTGGAACCATTCTCAATTGTATAAACATTTTACAGAGAAAAATTATGCAAAGCAAAATTTTTTGTATGTAAAGGTGTGCATATACCTTAAGTTAAACCTAACCATGAGTTTAATTCAACGTGCCGTATTACAGAGTCTCGGTTAAGTTAAACCGTAGTGGAATACGATTGGTATTACTGCTAGGAAAGAAAAGAAGAACATCGCAACTGTTTAATTATATTATTGATTTAAAATAGCCGACGATCGTGGAGAATCTTCATTAAGAAACATCTTTGTTCTTCGATATCAGAGAGAGTATATAAAAACAAAACCTAAAGAGGCCAATACCGCGTACGTGAGTATGCTTGTCAGACGTAACCTCAAATAGTTTCTTAACGCTGGCTACCAACGTTATACTCCCAAACACAATGCAACCAAACTAAACCTTGCATGACCTTCCGTGACGTAACTCCATACAGAATCAACTGAGTAATGAAGTAATAATATTAGAGTGCGTATTTTAGCCTATGTGTTGTCTAGAATATTTATGAAATAATTCCGACAAACAATACAATTATTTTTATGAGTCTAGTAAAATTAGGTAATATTATTAATGTGTTTATAAATCAGGTCCCATAGTAAATCTTACCAGGAGACTGTCTGCCACACACAGTAAAATGCGCAATAGGTTTATAGTGGATTTATGGAGACCTCCGAAATCTTCCATCGTTTTCAGTATGTCTACTACTAGAGGAAAAATACTCTAGCGCAGCTAGTAACTGATGCAGAGATTCAACAGAATGTTTTAAAAAATAAACAAGAAATCATTTACCTTTTCAAACAGTCTTTAAATTCAAACCCTAAAACACATATTTTTGCACTTTCCCATTTGTTCACGGTGTAATCGTAGTCTATATTCGAGAACTTACAGCAGATTGCTTAAGCAATTCGATTGCGCCTTACAAGAATTTTCCTTATGGTTGCTTAGCGTTGACTCCCGATCACGTGTGTTATGTGCTTACCCTCATTCAAAGCAGCAGAAAAAATACCGCAGCCGCAGTGCCCACAGTCAGCATATTATATCTCACAAGTAAATACGTACAAATACCGAAAGCAGACAGAGTTTTAATGACAATGTCTTTCCCACAGATGGAAGTGTACCATTTTTTTGTACTTTACTATTAAAATCGTGGTATTTTTTTTTTTAATTTTAATGTCATATTTTCAGAAATTTAAGGTCATTTTATAGGCCATTTTTCTGTGATTTTTAGGTCATAAACTTTCGAGCGTCCACACCTGTGGAGTAACGGTTAGCGCGTCTGGCCGCGAAATCAGGTGGCCCGGGTTCGAATCCCGGTCGGGACAAGTTACCTGGTTGAGGTTTTTTCCGGAGTTTTCCCTCAATCCAATATGAGCAAATGCTGGATAACTATCGATGCTCGATCCCAGACTCATTTCACCGGCATTATCACCTTCACTTTATTCAGACGCTAAATAAACTGAGATGTTGATACAGCGTCGTAAAATAACCTACTAAAAAAACTTCCGAGCCTTAGTCATTACGCATTTTGTTATGTGGAATCAGCAAGGCATTGCGCTTCCTCATACAATAAAATAGGACATTTAACTAAGATAAGGCAAGCATCTGAGCACTAGACGAAGTTTGAACTCATGACCGTACGTAGTTTCTAGCTATATAGTCTGAAAGAAACACAACCGTTATATGCACTACTTCGACCAGAGAACAAATTGTCGTGCAAAAATTGTAATGTGAGTGCGTCTGTCAAGTTGACAAAAAACAGCGGAGGAATGTGAGATGATAAGTGAAGGTCGCGTTGCGTAAAATGGGTTCACTGTTTTTATCCGTATCGCTATTAACGGAGCTGCGAAGCTCGTGAGCTTCATATCTACAATTTAAATTTTTCATTCGCAAGAGCAAAGCGACTTCCTACTGTGCAGTGTTGCCAACTTTAGCGACAAGTAGCTAGATCTAGCGGTTTTGAAAATCATAATCATTTATTGCATCCACTGATCCTATATTTATTTTATTTTATTTTATTTAAATCCACCACCAACAGAAGCAGGCTTCCAATTACAGGTGGCTTACACAGATACATACACAAAATACATAATAAGAAAAAAAAAAACAAAACAAACAACACAAACGAAACAAAGAAAATACATAACGGTAATAGATGCTAGAATATAGTATTGCAGTTAATATAGTGCCAAATGTCAATATAATGATGCAAAATTATTTAAAACTAGAATAAAACATTATAATACACTTCTTCATAATTCAAATATCTAACGAAATACAATTCTTTTTAATATTGTATGAAATTTTTCAACTGTTAAACTGAAATATAATTGAGAATCACAGTTTAAAGACAGAGAGTTGTAAGTATTACACATAACAAACAATGGAGAGTTCTTGAAGAAAACAGCTCTAGGATTGGGAATAACAAAAGGTTGCCTATGACGTAATTCTGTTTTTTTTTTTTTACATTGAACTGAAGGAATTTAAGAAAATCACAGTTATTCAATATACCGTTAACAATCTTATAGAGGAAAATTTGACTATTTATTAATCGTCGAGATTTTAAAATTTTATAATTAAATTAAAAAAGTAACTGATTATATGAAATTTGCTTGTCATAAGATGACACGTCATGTTTTTTTTTAATATAAATAACGTAAAAATCTTTTCTGTGTCCTTTCTATTTGCATCTGATGGGACTGGAACTGAGGTGACCATATTACAGACGCATACTCTAATTTACTCCTAACTAGAGTAGAGTATCAATAGTATTTCTATTTTTTAATTCTTTTGTATTTCTGATTATAAATCCTAATACTCTATATGCATCAATTATCACGTGATTTAAGTGAATTTTAAAACATAAGTTGTGTGTAAAATAAATACCCAAATCCTTAAATGATTCTACTCTAGGTAACTTCACACCATTAATTTCATACGAATTTTGAGCAACTGTCTTATTTTTATAATACGTCATAAAGCAACATTTATTAAGATTTAACAGAAGAAAATTATCGATACTCCATCTATATAGTCTGTTCAAATCATGCTGTAGATCAAAAACGTCTTGTTGTTTGTCAATGACTTTATACAATTTGACATCATCACCATAACATTTAGAGTGCAAAATCTGATTAGATATACATGATATGGGACATGTCATATTTTCAAACTAATAACTAATTACATGATATACATAAAATAATAACTATAATTAAATGCACCACAAATACAAATATACAAAACTTGGAACTTGATTGAAGAAAACTACAGGTCGGTCGATTTCGGCTATAAGTCCCGTTTGCAGTATTTCTTGAAGTCAGGAGTCAATTTCAACCATGGCTTCCTTCATGAGAAGACATCCTTCTCGAAGTCAGGATCTGGAAAAGAGAAAGTAAATTTTTTTGGAGTAAGGCGTTCTTTTTCTATTCAGTTATGACAATTTTCAATAAATTCGTTCATACTGTAAAAAGCAGTTTTTTATTAATATTTTATAAAGAGCTTTCTTAAATTTCTGATGTGCAGATATTTCTTTAAGATAATTTGGTAGGCTGTTGTACATAAGAAGACCAGCATGAATGAAACTGTTTTTGTATAGAGTTGTGTTAAAACTTTCAATAAAAATATTATCTTGTATTGTACTGGTGTATGTCTGGATTTGTAGGAAAACTATGTAAATTATATTTGATAAAATTTAAGGTTTCATAAACATAAATACAGGGTAATGGCAAGATATGTATTTTTTTGAAGAATGGTCTGCAGCTGGTAGTTTGAGACGCTTGAACTATGGCTGTAATAGCTCTCTTTTGTAGTTTAAATATTTGGATTGCATTAGGTGAATTACCCCAAAAGACTAGTGATGCGCGGGCCATATTGTACAGGTTTGTTCAGCGTCGCCAATTTAGCGACTTTAACTCTTTTTCAACGACAATTACTTTTAACTTTTATATTGCTTAAATAGAGATTTAGCGACCTTTTTAACATCCCATAGTGACAAAATTTAATCTTTCTTTGTTGATAATGAGAAATCTAGCGACTTTCCAACTACTTTTTGGCTACTTTCCGTACACTCTGTTGGAGACACTGGTTTGTTTTGTGCATTGTAAATAATGGCGGACAATAAGAAGAAGATTGACCGTTTTCCAAATTGTTATCATGTTATGTTGCTTGATACTGCTAAACATAATAAAGCTTTATAAAACGACAATTTTCGTTTAGTAATACAGTTAATTGAAAATTTATGAATGTACCTATCATATCCATTAATAATTAATGGTTATAAACATAATATAATTATAGGTTATGTTATTTGATACTGCTGAACACGATAAAGCCTTATAAAATATAAGATTGTTTGTGTATTAAGGCAAGAAATTGAAAACATATAATTATATATACCATATGGATTAATAGTAATAATAATGGTTATTCTTTTTGCACAGTCTGTCACTCGTATATTTCAAACAGGAAAGAAATAACTGAACTTGGATCATCTAACTTAATCGGAGAAATTTCTTCAGTCAAAGTTGACTTTAATTTGAGCTAGAACGAGGATTAATTTAACCTCTGATCTAAGATTAAATGGTTTATACAATCGGCCCTAAAAGTTTCGATACATTTTTGCTATTGTTAATGTTGCCCGTTTCTTTAGATACGCTTTTTTTCTACTTGTGAATGGAATTTAGCGACATTTTAGAGACATTTTAGATCTTATTTGGCGACTTTGACGTTTGCTAGCAATACTGACTGCTCCTGTGTGATGAAATGAACGCGTTACACGGAGTAGTCAAGTGGGAAACTGGCCGTGCAATTCTCATGCTGAGTGGTAATTAGATTTCATAACCAACTTGAAGATGTGCTTGATAATCATATTCGCAACTTTTGTACTAGCGAAAGCTTCCCATTGACATACATGGGCAACAATCTAGTTATTAACATACTGGAATGCCAACTCTCCAAACTTCTGTTTCTCTTAGGGTCGTTTTCATAGACGAGACTTTGGACCAAAGTTGACTTTGGAAAGTACAAAGTCACCATTTTCCTATTCACAGTTGACACTTTGAGGAAAGTAAACTTCAATCGTGACTTTACTTTGAAGTCGCCGAAAATCTAGACTTTGACTTTGACTTTCGTTCGTGACAAAAGGAAAATAACTGATATTTGGGAAATTGTTGAATTTGCCGAGAATATTGAGGACATCTAGGGGATTATTAGAACTGCTCATGTTCCTTAGCGTATTATTATAGATTATAAATTCAAATCAAGGTCAGATTTGATAAACAGTATTAAATATCCTCGTCATGCTTCAACTTTCATTGATGAATAATCAAAAAGGATTATGTATTCCACCAATAAATAATACAAGTTAAAAGTTGTGTAATCAAGATGTAAAATAATACAACTTATTTCATCGCGATTTTACGCTATAGGTAAGGATTAATAGCTTAATATTGATTCTTACTATTTAATTCTATAGAGGATAGGTTATACAGTTGGAAATGCAGTTAATTTATAATCCTTGCGGTCATCATAATAATGTTTTCTGCATATTCATTTCAGATAATTTTTAAGTAGTTTCTGCAGATATGCAGGGAATAACTCTGCCAACTGTCAGCAGGATAATATGTCTCTTTCATAGTCTGTCATTGGTGGAATCTTCGTATCTTCCATATCTTCAGAATAAAATTATTTTACAGTGAAATAATTTGAGGGCGTAGTGTGAAACTAACGTATAAACAATGGACCTAGATGTTTATTCAGAACAAAATTCTTAACAGACAATACTATTTCAGATGAACTATACCATCGTGTTTTGTAGTTACGAATTGTGTTATATACAAGACTGTTCGAACTGAATTACGATTTTTTGTGACCAGGTAGAAGAACAAATTATTATCGATTGATGTGAATACCTAAAAATATCAATTTCTGTAGTTACGTTAGTTTCACAATAAGCCCTCGAATAATATTATTCTTATGTAAAACTGCAAGAACGGTTAACAACAATTGCTTAACATGTACCGATGTTCAATTGTTTCATTGATTTGTGACTCAAAAGATGGCTTTGATTTTGGCAATGCCTACTCTATTTCAACTATCTATTAATTTAGTTCGTTTAGAAGGCAGTGATTGTGATTGCCAACATTAGAACAAGGTCGTCAAATCTCGACTTACCAAAGCCAAAGTCAAAGTCTCAGAAGTATTGTCTATGAATAGGACTTTTAACAAAGTTAAACTTTACTACGAAAGTCGACTTTGGGAAGTCTTCATCCGAAGTCTCGTTTATGAATACTGCCTTAATGTCTTCAAGGCAGCTAGTTATAGATATAGACGGATTCAAACTCTATGTTACTTGTAAACCCTCGTCAATACATTTCCGCTTATAGCGCTACCCCCTTTATTACGCTCTTTTTATACAGGGAAATACACCACATTCATTTGTTTTCGCATCTTTTCTTTTCTATCGTCGCCCGGTAACCTGCATTTTTGTTAGTGTTGACTAGAGTTGAAGAGAATAAAGCTACAAAAACTTATTGAGCATTTCATGTAATAGTTGTGTTTGTGTATTAAATTATTTTAAAATGGTGTATACCCTTCAAGAGAGAACATAAATAATTCCTATTGAATTGAATAAATTTAGGAATTACACAAAATAAGCTGTGTTTTCATCCTACAATCAACTGATAATAACAACTCTTCTTATAATCACTACAGAATGCCTCGTAATTAGATGAATTTTGTTTTATCCTACGCACTGTTCTGATCGAAATGTCAAATTCTTGAGGGATGGCTCTGATTGATTCACCTTTTTTAAACCGTTCCAATAGTTGTAACTTCTGCTTCAACATAAGCACATGTTTGCTCCCTGCCTTGCTGCCAACGTGTACGAGTATCTGCACATCTCAACTAAGGGCGCAATAACGAAATCATTCTTCCCATCAATTAAAGATAGATTGAAGATAAATTTACCTGTCGGGGCAGAATTTACTTCTATTGTGACAGGTCACGGCTTCACAAGATCGTACCTTCACAGATTCAAGATTATTCCAACTCCAACGTGCCCTTGCAGACTAAAAGAAGAACAGACAGTCTACCATATACTACTAAGATGTGCCACACTGATAAAAGAAAGAAGAATCCTACGAGCTAGTATAATACGCACAGGTCAAACCTGGCCTCCACCTTTTGATCAGTTCACAACAGCATACCTCAAAAGCTTCAGAAAATTTATAAAATCCATAGAATTTGGCAAAATGTAACAGAATTGAAATTAGAAATAATATTAACAATGATGGTAACCTAAAATATATAGAAGTACAATTAGGCAACACTTGTATCTATAAGAATTTCAAGATCGCAATCAAAATTGTAAATATCTTGTTCTCATAAATTATGTAACTAATTATTGTAATATTTTATGTAAAGCATGTAGTATTACTCCAATGTAATGGAGCATGCTGATATAAAAAAAAAAAAAAAAAAAAAAAAAAAAAAAAAAAAAAAAAAAACACTACTGCACTGGTTCAACTGGTTAGCCCTGTGCAGCACGGGACAGGATGCGTTGACTTACCTTGTATCGTGAAGTATACGAGAGTGAGCGTCTATTTGTGGAGTTCCACTGTACATTTTTTTTTTTTTTTTACTTATCCTATGATTTTTGTAAAAATTGTAATTTCTTAAAGCACCATATTTTCAGTTCAGGTAGTATATTCCTATATTTTGATGACATCAGTTTCTCTGTCTGTTGTACGCTGTCATACATAAGCAGACCGGAGGTTTCCTGAAGTTGGGGTCTTGGCAATAAGATACAATACAGAGTCACGTGGCTTTCTGCATCAGTGATATGGAAACCAATGAAGCATGTAGAATAATTGAAGGAAATAATTGTATGGGGAAACTGTGGTTCAATCAGCGTTTCGAAATAATATTTTAGAAACTTTGTGTATTGCGGCGTGTAAGTGCTTAGGACAGAGCTTTAAAGCCACGCGAAAACACAGTTGCGGGTTCATATCCCATTTAGATCATGCTCATTCTTCCATTGCATGTTCTCTAACGTAGAAATCCTGTACAGCCGACTTTTATGTTCCACAGCTTTCGATCTAACGTGTAGTACTACTTGTTTGGAAAGAATACAACACAGTCTGAGTTTTTTAACAGCTTTTTTTTTTTATTATTTTCTCTTAACAAATGGTTAAAACAAACCTTACAATTACAAAATCAATATACAATAAACAACACGAAACTTCTAATAGATAATCTAAACAAATTGAACATTAACCTAAATTCAAAACTAATGTCCCTAGACATAGAAAACTTATATACAAATATCACACTTCAAGAAACTATAAATATTATCGAAAAAAAATTAATTAACCTTTAAATACCAATGAATAAAATCCAACAAAAAATAAGACTAATAAATACTGTTACTTTACAAAATTACTTCACATTAAATAAAAAAAATATATAAACAGAATGTTGGCCTTGCAATGGGTAATACATTATCTGTAATTCAAACCGATATCTTCCTACAAAACATAGAAGATAATACTATTAGTGACATCCTAAATGAACATAACATAAAAGACTTTCATAGATTTTTAGATGACACACTTATAATTTATGAAAATAAATCAAAAGAGAATACAATTGTACACTAGTTTAATAAATTACACGAAAGCCTGAAATTTACAGTAGAGAATGAAATAAATTATTCAATAGACTTTTTAGATATAAAGTGACAAAACATTCTTTTATATATATTATGCTACGAGATCTTTTTTTCTCATTTTTTTATTTAAAATGTATTACAAATATCACAACTAATACATCTTTTGGTCAATTTTATCATAATTTGTAAACTGTATCCTCTGTTAAATAATATATTAACATCTTAACCGACCTTTTTATGAAAAATAAACTCACATATACTTCTATTTTGATAAAAATTAGAGTGCAATGGTAAACAGAATACTCTTTCTTAACCTATTACAGCCTCTCTTTGAGAATGTAGTTGTCATCTCATAAGTTACTAAAATACCAGTTTGTTGTGAGTTCAGAAACAGCTAACAACCTACTATCTTCTATAATACAACGAGTGCTGTTAGCTTTCCGGTCATTTAATTGAGCTTAACGAATGTTTGTTGTCATGATAATTATATCGAGACCGGAGGTCGAAAAATAATTATATAATGACAGCAAACATGAGTTTAGAAAGTGAAAATAAATTACCTGAGGATAACTATTATCAGGAATTGCATTCAACAAGATAATTCCAATGCCAACAACTGCAATTCTGAACAACTAAACATTCGAGGTTATAATAATAAAATCCAGAAAAACAGTCGAAACGAGGCAGAGATGATAAGAATAAAAGGCTCCTTGGAATAAAAACAACTGAACATTATTAAAACACTCTATTTTGAACTCTTTTATCATTGATTATCTATAATTTTCAACATGTTTAATTTTATTAAGCATTTTTACTTATTGTAATTAATTGTGGAATTATTGTAATTAATTATTGTTGCATGTGGGCTATTCCATATGAAATCGATCAGTAAAAAAATCTCTCATTTTTTTAATACTCTAATTTTTTCCCTATTTATACAAGGTGCTGAGGAGAATGCATTTGCAAAAATATACTATCGAAAGTCAAACGGTTTTCGTATTATTGAGCGACAAATTTAGCGTATTTTAGAAAAACAAGCCTCTTTCAGCGCTCAGAACTCTGGAACCATTTACTGCAAAACATTGAACGAGAGCTCATTTTGAAGCTGACATTTGGTAGGTTATGATAAGAAGTAACCCTTATTTTTATTGTATACAGAGAGACAGATAATCTGATTTTACTTAGTTTTAGGCTTTTTGCCCATTTGTAAAAATGTAAAAAAATATTGAGAAAAAACCTTGCATTATTAAGAGAGATTCGGCATTGTTTGCTTAGTGTCACGGCAATAAGTTTCGGGGGTATTAAATAAATTATTTTCACACGCCTAGACTTGAAAGGCGCAACACAGCAAGCACTGGCCGAGAGATGAAGATAAGGGAACGTTGGCGTCATTTTACTCCTGTGTTTATGAAAACCTGTGATAAAGCTAGCCCAGCTATGCGCTACTAGACGAAATATCACGTGTTTATATCTCCTGGCCTTGCTTGCCTAGGCTAGCTCCCGTCTCAGAGTCACTGGTTAGCTCACGCGCGTACTATTTATTTTCTTTATTTTATTTTTCAATACTTTCTTATTAACGATGCACCAGTAAAAAATACGTGTTTATTTGTTCTCTCAATGCGGAATCTAACTATATATTTTAAAATATTTTTTCCTTGGCAAAGGTGTCTTAATTAAGAAAAATCTAAATTTCTCCATTTCCATAAAAAAAAAAGTAAGAAAAACTGTTTACATGTCAATATAAACTTTAATTTCTCAACATCAAAATAAACCATGATTTTGATCATTGGGTGAAAGGGTTTCGGAGCCACAACAGTTTAAAGTTGCTAATTTTATGAAAATACGATAAATTTAAATATTTTTAATTTAAACACTATGAAGTTCTGATGCCTCAAACTTTGCACAAAGCGTTGTATCATAGTTGTCTACGGACAGAAAAAGTTTCATTGTATTTAAAAATTGCAAGGTCAATTTTCTCTATATTTCGGTCGATTTGAGATGGAATAACCCATGTAGAGGCAGAGAGTCTCACGTAATTGCTTGATTGCTGTTACATCGAAACAGAGACGATACAAATAAAACAAATGAACGTAGGAGGAAAGTCTATCACTTATTAATTTTGAGCAGCATGTTTTTAACATCAATGTAATTTGATTCTCATTGCTCAATCTAGCGTCAAAGAGCTCTTTCATTGGCTGAGAAACGTTCGCGTGGGATTATCAATGAAACCATTTTGCCTCTTGATAAAAGTCAGGTTTTTCTCTTGGCATAGAATTCATTTATTTGTCCATACCGTCTGTCTCTTAGTCTTTTGCTTACCTTTATTACAGTCTAGTACATACAGTCACAAAGCTTGAGGTGATTTTTTGCATCAACTGAGAGTGCTAGGAACAATAGACTGTGCCGGTACTATTTCGCTTTGTTTGTGATGAGGCGATAGTAGCGATCCTAGTGGTTAGCAACTTCATCATTATAATCAGGGAAAGGATTTATATGTAAATACATATTTACTTATAAAGCTAATATAATTTATATTTTGCATTATCTTTATGTTTCACAATGTGTAGGGTTGAAAAATCCTACTTTTATTTTCCATATTTTTCCATATTTTAGAGTTTAGTACATATTTTCGTTAATTTCCATATATTTTCCATATTTCATATAAAACAGTCCATATTATATTAGGTTTAACAATAAAACAAAACAAAATTCCATTAACTTTTAAAAATACATTTCAACAATAGAGATTTAAACACATGTTCAGTAATCCCTTTAACATCAGAGTTATTTGAAAATTAGCAGTCCTATCAACAATGGGAAAGTAAGTTACAAAACTGTATTAATTTAATTTAAAATTTTTAACAGACTTCAGTTGTGCAGCTCAACAGTTAAATGCCAGTCAGAGTACACATAGGTTCAGTTTTGTAAATCATACTATAAAGACGGTAAATATGCCAAAAGTACGTCATTCAGTCAATTTAAAATCAAAACTAACAAGTTACATTTCAGAATTTAAAGAAGATGGTTTATCAACTGACAATAAAATATTATTTTGTAATTTGTGTCAGTGTGCAGTATCATCTACACAAAAGTTCCTGGTGCAACAACACATTACAACTAGTAAACATCAGGCCAACAAACAACTAAATTCCAAGCAGAGACAATTGTTTTTAACACAACCAACAACATCGAATGTAAGATCTGAGTTTAACATCGACCTGTGCCGTTCTCTCATCTCTGCTGATATTCCTCTCTACAAACTAAAGAATAAGGTCTTCAGGGAATTCCTTGAAAAATATACTCAACATACAATCCCGGATGAGTCAACACTTAGGAAGACGTATGCTCCATCCATCTACGATGAGACAATACAGAAGATAAGAGATGAAATTAAAGATAGTTCAATTTGGGTTTCCATTGATGAGACTGCCGACAAAGAAGGTAGACTTGTTGGTAATGTAGTTATCGGTTTGTTAAGTGAACAATATTCTGAACGAATTCTTTTACATTGTGATGTTCTAGAAAAGTGCAATAACAAAACTATAGTTAAACTGTTCAACGAAGCTATGGGTATCCTGTGGCCAAAGGGTATTATGTACGATAATGTGTTATTCTTTATTAGCGATGCTGCCCCTTATATGGTCAAAGCTGGACAAGCATTATCTGTTGTATATCCTAAATTGACTCATTTTACTTGTGTGGCGCATGCATTTCATCGTGTGGCAGAAGTGGTCAGAGACAATTTCCCTAAAGTAGATTTGTTGATTTCATCAGTGAAAAAAGTATTTCTCAAAGCTCCCAGTAGAGTTAACGTGTTGAAAGAAATGTACCCTGAAATTCCATTGCCACCAAAGCCAATTTTAACTAGATGGGGTACATGGCTAGAAGCAGTTGAATATTATGCCGAACATATAGACTCTATTAACAATGTTCTCCTTGCATTGGACTCTGAAGATGCAGTCTCAATTGATACTGCGAAAACAGTTACCTGTGACATAAGTGTGAAGAATGACTTAGCTCACATTCAGCATACATTTTCATGCATCATAAAAACGCTCAAAAGTCTCCAAAATAGGCACCTTTCACTATCTGAAAGTTTTGAAATTATAAATAGTACTGTGGAACAACTGAATCGTGGTAGAGGTAAAGTTGCAGATGCAGTAAGAGCTAAGGTGGACACTGTACTTTCAAAAAACCCTGGATATGAAGAACTACAAAAGGTTGTTGCTGTGATGAGTGGTGAATCAACAGTGAAGATTAACTTGGACTTATCCCCAGCAGACATTGTGAAATTGAATTATGTACCAGTTACTTCTTGTGACGTCGAACGCTCTTTTAGTCAGTATAAATCTATCCTCAGAGACAATAGAAGAAGATTCACTTTTCAGCACTTGAAAGAAATGTTTGTAACCTATTGTTATGGTAACAGACAATAAAAATTGTGTTTTGTTGAAACTACATTGGAAGATAAGGTACGTCCATTATATTTTTTGTTTAGTTTGATTAAAATGTACCAATATTTAACGTACATAGTCATTTTTTATAATTTTAAGTCCATATTTAATTCCATATTTTGGTAAAAATCCATATTTAATTCCATATTTTGGTAAAAATAACTACATATATATTTACATATTTCATATATTTTTAGTCCATATAAATCCGTTCCCTGATTATAATTATCAGCAGCAGCACAACTACAAACACAATCACATTCACAGTCACTAATACGAAATTACCACCGTCATGAACACTATCACAGATTATCCACGTAATAACCATTAGAATTTCTATCAGAATAATCAAAATCAATATTCTGAGCATCATCAATACTTTCAACACCAAAACCATTATCGGACCACCTCTGTGGTGTAAGGGTCAGCATGCTGGTCTCTTACACAGAGGGCCCGGGTTCGATTTCCGGTCGGGTTGAATTTCCTGGTTGAGGTTTTTCAGGGTTTTTCCTCAACCGTAAGGCAAATGCCAGGAAATTAGGGCCACAACGTCCCTGAATATCACCGGCCTCATTCATTATCGAAATCATATTATTCATAACAAATCAGTAACATATACAGTCGCCATCTAGTTCACAACAATAGAACCAGTCTCAACAATAGTACACAGGCCTTCGGATTTCAACCAAAGATTAACTCGCGATATGACCAGAGATGTTAAAGCGAGTATAAATAACAGCGATGGGGGAAAAAAAAACATTATCGTCATAACCACAGCTGGTATTGAAATTAGTACGTACCTCAGTCTAGTATATACAGTCACGAAGCTTGAGTTTAAGAGGGTACTAGGAACAATAGACTGTGCAGGTACTATTTCGCATTGTCTGTAATGAGGCGATAGTAGCGATCCTAGTGGTTAGCAACTATCTATGAATGCATATTTACTACGCATTGAGCTTCGTGACTGTATATACTAGACTGTGGTTACACCATCACCATCATCATTAAAATTATATATGGTACGATCACTACACCATCACCATTATGATTAAAATTACGGTGCGTATCGTACGCTGGGCTACAAAAGAAATGCCGAGTCGAAATCGCTGTGGATTTGAAGTATATACAGTATTATCGTGTTACGAGGATTTCGCGTAGGAAACAATATCAATAGAGATGCACAGAAGGCATTGCATATAAACTCTATTATTGCTCTGTTATCATTACATCATTCAGCTTGTTCATGTATGTCTTCAAGAAACTGATGTTATCAAAGTCATAGGCCTACTACTGCTAATTACAGA
This sequence comes from Periplaneta americana, assembly GCF_040183065.1. Lineage (NCBI taxonomy): Eukaryota > Metazoa > Arthropoda > Insecta > Blattodea > Blattidae > Periplaneta > Periplaneta americana. Next base: position 177,642,664 of record NC_091123.1, read on the forward strand.
ATTCCATTCAAAAGAATTAAGATAATCAATAAACAAACTTAGGTTAACCTCATTAAAAGGACGAACTAGGTAGGTTAGTAACATACAAAAGAGAAATGTGTAGTTGAACGTTTCAATTATAACTAATCGATTAAATGGCGATCTTACTCGTGTTAATTGTGTAAGCATGTGCGGCTTACAGCTGTTTCGGTGCTTCTTCACACCATCCTCAGAGCCTACTAGATCTCGGCGTCATCTCAAACTTCGCTGCCTGTTGTGTGGGTGCGTTCGATTGTTGAAAAGTGTTGAAATGTGGTGTCAAATAGTGTGTGTGTGTGCTGAAATTGATCTGTGTGTTGAGAATTTGATCGGGGTGTGTTCTAGTGTGTCTGTATATTTCATATTGTTCTAGTGTGTTGAGTTTTTGGTTTTTGGGTTGAATGTGTAGGATTTCCATGTCTGTATTTATGTTATTGTATGTGTGGTTGGCATTAGTTATGTGTTCGGCATATGTAGATTGCAACGGAAAATTTCGTATTGGCGTTTCTTTTGCAATCCAGTGTACCATCTTTATACGATCTTCATCTGTCTTTTTTTTTTTTTTTAGCTTAGTCCTTAAGGAGTTGTGCACATTTGCTAGATATTACTGGTACAGTTAAGACATTCTTAACGATGTAGTCGGGTTGGAGCATTGTTCTCGCCTAAATGTAGAAATTGGACAACAGTCCCATTCATCTCGTTATTGTGCCTAGGATTGCACTGATACTATCTACAGCAATGTGGTTTTCGTAACACAATAGCTTGATAAATTGTACTAGAATCATGAGCAGTATAAGCCTAACCCGCATATATACATGTGGGCTAATCCAAGAGCGAGCTAACTGTAAACATGATACTTGGACTCCTTATCAGCGCTACGGTTCACGTATTCTTCCACCCGTCCCCAATTGTATCATTCAATTTTTGGATTCACAGAATGAAATAATCTCATCTTGACCTTCCTGAGTGATGACGAAGTCTAATGAAACACTTGAATCAGTTTTCGTGTGTCAGGCTAAGAACTAGCCTGTCTGTTGAGAGGGTTGTAAAGATATGCATCCCAGGTTTGTTTTGTTGTGTGATAGTGCGTGATCCAGCACATTGCTGTAGTGAAGCGAATGATGCGTGGAAATGAAGCGTTATAAACTCAGGCATTACAGAGATCAAGATGGACGCTCTTGGAGTAATCATTCGTGGGACTGGCTACAATGCACGGTGAGTTTCATGTACGTTACATAACCTCAAACTCGAATTAGTGAACCCAAGATGATAATCCTATCAGGCTGAGCGATTTGGAAAGGAAACAGTGCGATACGAGTTTCCAGCGTAGTTTAACTGTCGACAGATAAGGCATAGCTGCCATTCTGTGTGGAGTTGGCGAGACCTACGTCACTGCAGCCAACATAGGTTAATGAATACTTACATTTCATATTATAAATTATACGTAACAGTATACAGATATTTCCAAATTCATCTACGTTCATGTCTATAGGCGTGAATAATGATGATGATGATAATAATAATAATAATAATAATAATAATAATAATAATGATAATAATAATAATAATAATAATAATAATAATAATAATAATAATACGGACAGAAAGAAGTATGGCAATAAAATTGTTGTATTAATTCTGGATCCATACAATTTTATTAATCGTGTGGAGAAATCGATTGTGTGTTTAAATATATCTACAGTATATAGTGAAAATTTTCTATGGAAGTATTTAATAATAATAATGATAATAATAATGATAATAATAATAATAATAACAATAATAATAATACTTACTTACAAATGGCTTTCAAGGAACCCGAAGGTTCATTGCCACCCTCACATAAGCCCGCCATTGGTTCCTATCCTGCGCAAGATTAATCCAGTCTCTACCATCATCTCCCTCAAATCCATTTCTGCATTGCTGATGGAGTATACAAATATGGAACGTTTAAGTGGCCACCCACTTACTTACTTACTTACTTACTGGCTTTAAGGAACCCGGAGGTTCATTGCCGCCCTCACATAAGCCCGCCATCGGTCCCTATCCTGAGCAAGATTAATCCATTCTTTATCATCATATCCCACCTCCCTCAAATCCATTTTAATATTATCCTCCCATCTACGTCTCGGCTTCCTCTAAGGTCTTTTTCCCTCCGATCTCCCAACTAACACTCTATATGCATTTCAGGATTCGCCCATACGTGCTACATACGCTGCCCATCTCAAACGTCTGGATTTAATGTTCCTAATTATGTCAGGTGAAAAATACAATGCGTGCAGTTCTGCGTTGTGTAACTTTCTCCATTCTCCTGTAACTTCATCCCACTTAGCCCCAAATATTTTCCTAAGAACCTTATTCTCAAACACCCTTAATCTCTGTTCCTCTCTCAAAGTGAGAGTCCAAGTTTCACAACCATACAGAACAACCGGTAATGTAACTGTTTTATAAATTCTAACTTTCAGATTTTTTTGACAGCAGACTGGATGATAAAAGCTTCTCAACCGAATAATAACACGCATTTCCCATATTTATTATGCGTTTAATTTCCTCCCGAGTGTCATTTATATTTGTTACTGTTGCTCCAAAATATTTGAATTTTTCCATCTCTTCGAAGGATAAATCTCCAATTTTTATATTTCCATTTCGTACAATATTCTCGTCACGAGACATAATCATATACTTTGTCTTTTCGGGTTTTACTTCCAAACGTATCTCTTTATTGCTTCAACTAAAATTTCCGTGTTTTCCCTAATCGTTTGTGGATTTTCTGCTAACATATTTACGTTATCCGCATAGACAAGAAGCTGATGTAACCCGTTGAATTCCAAACCCTCTGTGTTATCTCGGACTCATTTCACCGACATTATCACCTTCGTCTCATTCAGACACTAAATAACCTAAGATGTTGATAAAGCGTCGTAAAACAACCCACTAAAAAAACATCTCGCTATCACCAATTTTTTCGACGCTAGATAACCTCGCAGTTGATACACTGTCCTTAAATAATAGATTAAAAAATGATATGAGGGTATTCGTAGAATTTTTATAGGACTAGCCTAATTTTATTGCGTGGAACTTTTAAGTGGTTCATGGTTGTGTGATTTCAAGTATTCGAGATCACCGCTTGATGAGAATATTTGAGCATAATCGTAAGTACTCGCTGTTCAAGGTAATAGTAATATGTTGAATGTAATTCATATGCGATGACATTCAAACTTAATTTACTGTATTTTAAAAATAATGATATTTTAGGGGTTGCATCGGCCCGCTGCCGCTAAGAAGCAACATGCTCGTGGAGTATTAGAAAGATAATAACGAACATTTTTCCCGAATAGGTGGCCACTTAAATACCAGAACAATGGAAGGAGTCCATAATCGTACCTATTTTTAAAAAGGGGGACAAAACCAACTGTAGTAACTTTCGAGGAATATCACTTTTGTTGACGTCGTACAAAATTTTGTCCAATATTCTTTTGAGAAGATTAACTCCATATGTAGATGAAATTATTGGGGATCATCAGTGTGGTTTTAGGCGTAATAGATCAACTATTGATAAGATATTTTGTATTCGACAGATAATGGAGAAAAAATGGGAGTATAAGGGTACAGTGCATCAGTTATTCATAGATTTCAAAAAGGCATATGACTCGGTTAAGAGAGAAGTTTTATATGATATTCTTATTGAATTTGGTACTCCCAAGAAACTAGTTCGATTAATTAAAATGTATCTCAGTGAAACGTACAGCAGAGTTCGTATAGGTCAGTTTCTGTCAGATGCGTTTCCAATTCACTGTGGGCTAAAGCAAGGAGATGCACTATCACCTTTACTTTTTAACTTTGCTGTAGAGTATGTCATTAGGAAAGTCCAGGAAACTGAACGGGTTACTTCAGCTGCTTGTCTATGCGGATGACGTGAATATATTAGGAGAAAATCCACAAACGATTAGGGAAAACACGGGAATTTTACTGGAAGCAAGTAAAGAGATAGGTTTGGAAGTAAATCCCGAAAAGACAAAGTATATAATTATGTCTCGTGAGAGAATATTGTACGAAATGGAAATATAAAAATTGTAAATTTATCTTTTGAAGAGTTGGAGAACTTCATATATCTTGGAGCAACAGTAACAAATATAAATGACACTCGGGAGGAATTGAAACACAGAATAAATATGGGAATTGCGTGTTATTATTCGATTGGGAAGCTTTTATCATCCAGTCTGCTGTCAAAAATTCTGAAAGTTAGAATTTATAAAACAGTTACATTACCGGTTGTTCCTTATGGTTGTGAAACTTGGACTCTCACTTTGAGAGAGGAACATAGGTTAAGGGTGTTTGAGAATAAGGTGCTTAGGAAAATATTTGGGGATAAGAGGGATGAAGTTACAGGAGAATGGAGAAAGTTACACAACACAGAACTGCATGCATTGTATTCTTCACCTGCCATAATTAGGAACATTAAATCCAGACATTTGAGATGGGCAGGGCATGTAGCACGTAAGGGCGAATCCAGAAATGCATATAGAGTGTTAGTTGGGAGGCCGGAGGGAAAAATACCTTTGTGGAGGCCGAGACGTAGATGGGAAGATAATATTAAAATGGATTTGAGGGAGGTGGGATATGATGATAGAGAATGGATTGATCTTGCTCAGGATAGGGACCTATGGCGGGCTTATGTGAGGGCGACAATGAACTTCGGGGTTCCTTAAAAGCCAGTAAGTAAGTAGGTGGCCACTTAAACGTTCCATATTTGTATATTCCACCAGCAATGCAGAAATGCAAGATACCTGATCACAATGATTCATAATGTCCTCTCCCTCATGCAGAACGATTTCTAGAGTTATTGAAATTATTTTTCGAGGTACTTCTTTAGAATAAGCCTGTATACATGGAATATGCCTCGCGGGGGATTCGAAATAGAGGTCTGTGTGTTGTGCAGTTCAAATAGTGTCTGAGGACCACACAGTGATGGAAACTAAACATTTGGTTACTTCCTTCGCAGAACGTCAACACTCTCGAAGCCGCAGTTCTGCAAACAGTGACATACATCCCAGAGTCAACGACCACGTTTGCTGTGTGTACTTTGGCCTTCAGAGTTGATTGCCCGCACTTGCTAATCACAAACAGGTCGCCGCGTTTTGTTTCTTGCAGAGTGTGGCTTTCTTTTCTTTTTATAGCAATTGTACTTGATTTCAGAAACTTTCCAAAAGGATTGCGTTTGTTACTTACCAGCATTGATGGTGTACGCTTCATCCAATGCATAAATTCATCTCAGAGTTTCGTTAAATCTTATGTTTGCTCGTTGTCAACGTGACTGTGCCGTTGTCGTGCTACTCTACGTCAAGAGAGTTCTGCCATGTGTTAGTAGCTAAGTTGGCAGAGCGATGGTTTACAATGACTGTGGATCCGAGTTAAAATCTTGACGATGGACAAAGCCAAGGTTTTTCTCTGAAACGTTTATGCTCGAAACTGAAACGAATAAAACATAAAAAAATGTTCAACAGCTGACGATACTTGCTCAGCAACGGATCACTATATTTGAACGTCACTTGCTTAGCAACGGAACACAATATTTCAACGTCACTTGCTTAACAACGGAAGACTATAATTATATGAACGTCACTTACTTAGCAACGGAACACTATATATGAACGTCACTTGCTTAACAACTGAACACTATATTTGAACGTCACTTGCTTAGCAACGGAACACTATATTTAAACGCCACTTACTTAACAACGGAACACTATATATGAACGTCTCTTGCTTAGCAACGGAACACTATATATGAACGCCACTTGCTTAGCAACGGAACACTATATATATGAACGTCACTTGCTTAGCAACGGAACACTATTTATGAACGTCACTTGCTTAACAGCAGAACACTATATTTGAACGTCACTTGCTTAGCAACGGAATACTATATATGAATGTCACTTGCTTAGCAACGGAACACCATATATGAACGTCACTTGCTTAGCAACGGAACACTATATTTGAACGTCACTTGCTTAACAACAGAACACTATATATGAACGACACTTACTTAGCAACGGAACACTATATATGAACGTCACTTGCTTAGCAACGGAACACTATATTTGAACGTTACTTGCTTAGCAACGGAACACTATATGTGAACGTCACTTGCTTAGCAACGGAACACTATATATGAACGTCACTTACTTAGCAACGGAACACTATATATGAACGTCACTTGCTTAACAACTGAACACTATATTTGAACGTCATTTGCTTAGCAACGGAACACTATATATGAACGTCACTTACTTAGCAACGGAACACTATATATGAACGTCACTTACTTAGCAACGGAACACTATATATGAACGTCACTTGCTTAACAACGGAAGACTATTTTTGAACGTCACTTGCTTAGCAACGGAACGCTATATATGAACGTCACTTGCTTAACAACGGAACACTATATGTGAACGTCACTTGCTTAGCAACTGAACACTATATATGAACGTCACTTGCTTAGCAACGGAACACCATATATGAACGTCACTTGCTTAGCAACGGAACACTATATTTGAACGTCACTTGCTTAACAACAGAACACTATATATGAACGTCACTTACTTAGCAACGGAACACCATATATGAACGTCACTTGCTTAGCAACGGAACACTATATTTGAACGTCACTTGCTTAACAACGGAACACTATATTTGAACGTTACTTGCTTAGCAACGGAACACTATATATGAACGTCACTTGCTTAGCAACGGAACACTATATATGAACGTCACTTGCTTAGCAACGGAACACTATATTTGAACGTCACTTGCTTAGCAACGGAACACTATATATGAACGTCACTTACTTAGCAACGGGACACTATATATGAACGTTACTTGCTTAGCAACGGAACAATATATTTGAACGTCACTTGCTTAGCAACGGAACACTATATTTGAACGTCACTTGCTTAGCAACGGAACACTATATATGAACGTCACTTACTTAGCAACGGGACACTATATATGAACGTCACTTGCTTAGCAACGGAACAATATATTTGAACGTCACTTGCTTAACAACGGAACACTATATTTGAACGTCACTTGCTTAGCAACGGAACACTATATATAAACGTCACTTGCTTAACAACGGAACACTATATATGAACGTCACTTGCTTAACAACGGAACACTATATTTGAACGTCACTTGCTTAGCAACGGAACGCTATATATGAACGTCACTTACTTAACAACGGAACACTATATGTGAACGTCACTTGCTTAGCAACTGAACACTATATATGAACGTCACTTGCTTAGCAACGGAACACTATATATATGAACGTCACTTGCTTAGCAACGGAACAATATATTTGAACGTCACTTGCTTAGCAACGGAACACTATATATGAACGTCACTTGCTTAACAACGGAACACTATATTTGAACGTCATTTGCTTAGCAACGGAACACTATATATGAACGTCACTTGCTTAGCAACGGAACACTATTTATGAACGTCACTTGCTTAACAACAGAACACTATATTTGAACGTCACTTGCTTAGCAACTTAACACTATATATGAATGTCACTTGCTTAGCAACGGAACACCATATATGAACGTCACTTGCTTAGCAACGGAACAATATATTTGAACGTCACTACCTTAGCAACGGATCAACAGTCTCTTACATTAATATGGTGTTTTCTAGAGGAATTGACTTACTCTCTTGAATGGGTTATATTTCTTATTTCTCTTCCATAGATCCATACTAACAGCCTTCCAACAAACGAATTCAAATGAAACACAGTAATTGTGAATACTTGTGCAGATAGCCTTATATATTTAATAAATAAATGAAGGGAAAATAATCTTAAGTGATACAAAATAAATTGCATTGAATTTATTTCACTCTGTCATATTCACGATCCTTATAAAATACAGTTATTTAAAAATGTAAATATCCCGCTTTCGTTGATTACCTGTTGGGATTAATTATTTGTCAGGTTTTCTTCAACTTCAACTTTAAATTTAAAAAAGAAGTCTTTCTATGACTAATTATTGGATTCAATTCGCCAGCATCACTAATTCCATTAGCATTAGATAGGGCTAATTGTATAGTTCATACAGAGCTGTAAATAACCGAATAAGAATATAAAAACTCCTCTTAATTTCCACAAACAAAGCTTCTAGTGATAGATGAAACCTCTCTGCAAATTACAGTTTCAAGGTACTGTCCGAGACCTTGACCTTGATTGCAATGCAGAACTTGTATTATGTAACACTGCGACGCTAGGCCACCTTCATGGTTCGCATGGCTCCTGGCAGATAAACACAATTAGTCATGAACTGTATTTTGTGCACCAAGTACACCTTGTTACGTATACAGCAGTCATACGAAATGAGGATTCTGTCAGTCAGATGTCTAATACAGTATTAGCGGACGTTCGTTGTAAACTTATTGGCTCAGATTCTGATGTGAACTAGCTACAGCAGCAAAACAAATGACACTGAAATTTTCGCTCATCTGCTGTCCATGTCTCCCTAGCAACGAAGTATTTATTTATTGTATACAATAGTTTGCCTTTACTTTTTAACTTTGCTCTAGTATGCCATTAGGAAAGTCCAGGATAACAGACAGGGTTTGGAATTGAACGGGTTACATCAGCTGCTTGTCTATGCGGATGACGTGAATATGTTAGGAGAAAATCCACAAAGGGTTAGGGGAAATACCGGAATTTTACTTGAAGTAAGTGGAGAAATACGGTTGGAAGTAAATCCTGAAAAGACAAAGTATATGATTATGTCTCGTGATCAGTATATTGTACGAAATGGAAGTATAAAAATTGGAAATTTATACTTTGAAGAGGTGGAAAAATTCAAATACCTGGGAGCAACAGTAACAAATATAAACGACACTCGGGAGAAAATTAAACACAGAATAAATACGGGAAATGCCTGTTATCATTCGGTTGAGAAGCTTTTATCATCCAGTCTGCTGTCAAAAAATCTTAAAGTTAGAATTTATAAAACGGAGTTATATTACCGGTTCTTCTCTATGGTTGTGAAACTTGGACTCTCACTTTGAGAGAGAAACATAGGTTAAGGGTGTTTGAGAATAAGTTGCTTATTAAAATATTTGGGGATAAGAGGGATGAAGTTACAGGAGAATGGAGAAAGTTACACAATGCAGAGCTGCACGCATTGTATTGTTCACTTGACATAATTAGGAACATTCTGACATAATTAGGAACATTAAATTAAGACGTTTGAGATGGGCAGGGCATGTAGCACGTATGGGCGAATCCAGAAATGCATATAGAGTGTTAGTTGGGAGACCGGAGGGATAAAAACCTTTAGGGAGGCCGAGACGTAGATGGGAGGATAATATTAAAATGGATTTGAGGGAGGTGGGATATGATGATAGAGACTGGATTAATCTTGCTCAGGATAGGGACCGATGGCGGGCTTATGTGAGGGCGGCAATGAACCTCCGGGTTCCTTAAAAGCAGCCAGTAAGTAAGTAAGTAAGTAAGTAAGTAAGTAAGTAAGTAAGTAAGTAATTAAGTAAGTAAGTAAGTTGTACCTATTCCATTGTCTTGTTATTTAGGAAAATGTTAGTTCTTAGAGGATTATTTGCTATAATGTTTTTATATGGATATGTTTAACTTACTATATTGTTTACAAATTTGATTCAGTCTATGTACTAATCTTTGAAGTTCATTTTCTCTGTCTGCTAAAATTAGGAGATCATCCGCATACACTTAATAAATAATTTAGGTAATTATCTCTATTGATTTTAATTTCTTCTAAAAGTACAATAATAATAATAATAATAATAATAATTTTAATAATAATAATAATTTTAATAATAATAATAATAATAATTTTAATAATTTTAATAATAATAATAATTTTAATAATAATTTTAGTAATAATAATAATAATTATAATAATTTTAGTAATAATAATAATAATAATAATAATTTTAATAATAATTTTAATAACAATAATAATAATAATTTTAATAATAGTAATATTAATAATTTTAATAATAATTTTAATAATAATTTTGATAATAATAATAATAATAATTTTAATAATAATGATTATAATTAAAAAAGATAATACTAATTTTAATAATAATAATTTTAATAATAGTAATTTTAATAATTTTAATAATAATAATAACTTTAATAATTTTAATAATGATAATTTTAATAATAATAATTTTAATAATAATAATAGTAACTTTAGTAGTAGTAATAATAATAATAATAATAATAATAATAGTAATAATTACAACGATCTTCTATTGTTTATCAACAATCTCACAGAACCTGGGGGGAATCAAAGCCTAGTCCCCTATGGCGATAAGCCGTCAGATTTCTGCTGTTATTTCTTTCCAAGAAAATTTCGTCTAAAAATTGTTTGCAGGCCACACAGATATGTTTTCTGGTGTATTCTGTGACAATAATCCTTCCACCATCAATGGCATCGTGCAGTTCGCAAATAATGTCAGCTGGTTGATATCACGTCATTAAATAAAGCTATAAAAGTAATTATGTTCGAGCTCTAATAAAATGACCATGTCGGTACACGCTGAAGCGTGTCTGTCATTTCGGTATGTGGACTGGAACGAATGGGCATTGTTCACGGCATGAAAAGCACATGGCACGTGGAGGTAGACGTGTGAAAGCCTGTAATCATTTGTAGATATTGGAATCACAGGACAGGAAGTACTAGTTGAGTTGTGATCAACTACCGTACTAACAGCGATATGCAAATGTTTTGTGTATATGGTAATCTGGAATATGCTGTCTAATTGACTGAAAATTCCACTATTTCTTGACACCATAGCCGTCATAATTATGTATTTATTTATTTATTTATTTATTTATTTGCTGGACAACAGCCATTGGTTAATAAAATCCCGCATAGTGATACAATAAATTAATACAATAGTAAAATGAACAACAATGATACAAATTAACTCCGATCTGCACTTTTTCTTACTAATCTTATTTTAGAAAAAAACATGTATTTTAAACTCATTACTTACAATTTGCCCGTGAGTTCTGTTAGTCTAAAGCAGGCCTGCACAAGGTTTGCGCTCTCCGAGCCGGCTCACAGCTCATGAGCGGAATGCAGATATTAGCTGCGCTCTGTATAAGGATGGACTGGAAGAAGGGGTGATCTCGTACAAAATATACACAAAAGGAAGTACTATTATGAAATGAATTCCCGTTCAGTGTTTGCAAAACTATCTTGGACTTATTAATTAATACAGCAATTTTTATTTTACAGAAATAATAGAAATTTTATACCTACTTAAATGTACAATATCATTTTCTTATATTTTTATTAACCAGTACATGAAAACGAGGTTTTATGCTGTTGGCAGCTGAAAGGAACAGTAGCCTACAGATCGTAATGAAACATCAGTTACAGATGTTCGATGCCTGCCTTTATTAAAGTTGATTATAGAAAACAGTTGCTCATAAATGTAAATGTTGAGCCAAACATAGCAATCATTTTCACAGCCAGCCTGTGTAGTCGTGGATATTATTGCTAATGTTTAGTCTTGTAAAACTCAACCAGGCTAGTAGTATTATTCAAACGATCTTTAGCCCTTAGGTCACATTGAAGATCAATAAGTCCGAGCTGTAAATCGTTAAATGTTATGTGTTTTATTTAACGACGCTCGCAACTGCCGAGGTTATATGAGCACACTTAAATGCAATCGACCTGGCCCGGAATCGAACCCGCAACCTCGGGCAGAGAAGGCCAGCGCTATACCAACTGCGCCAACCAGGCCCACCTGTAACTTACATGACATTGTTTCAACTGGAGTTGAAGAATTTATTATGATAACTTTAAACTTCTTTCCAATTAAGACGAGATTTTTAGTAGGTTATTTTACGACGCTTTATCAACAGCTTATGTTATTTAGCGTCTGAATGAGAAGGTGATAATGCCGGTGAAATGAGTCCGGGGTCCAACACCGAAAGTTACTTAGCGTTTGCTCATACTGAGTTGAGGAAAAGCTCCGGAAAAGCCTCAATCAGGTAACTTGACCCGACCGGGAATCGAACCCGGGCCACCTGGTTTCGCGGCTAGACGCGCTAACCGTCACTCGACAGGTGTGGACCTTAAGACAAGATCTTGGAACCTAGAATTAAATTCATTTTGAATTTCAATTAATATTTGCACATAATCGTTTAACATGGCTTCATCACGAGTAGTTCCTATCGTTCGAAAGTAAGCCATATTACCTTCCCGAAACTGACTTACGAAAAGTGTAAGTTTACGACTGAAATCCAGTAATTTATTTAACATATCAACACTGAGCTGGCCTTTTCCCTGAAGAGAGATATTTAAACTATTGAAGATTAATATCTTTAGTATCTTTATGTCTGGACTCGTAATGACGCATTAGGCCTATGTTATGTTTCTTTCTACCTTTCAAAATGTTGTGGCAGATAAAGCACTGAGTATTTACTCCAGCAGCTATGAAAAAATAAGCATTTTCCCATGCAACATTGAAAGAATTTGCCTGATCACTACTTTTCCGTCTTTTAGATTCCTCCATACTGTACTGTAGCAGTAGGTAAGCAACGTGAAACAGTTACTGAGAATAGGCCTACACACTGCACTCCACTAGATAGCTGAGTGGTCGTTTCCCTCTCCTCTACCTATAGCAAGTCTATGTCATTCTGACGTATCTTCCTCCCCGATTCGGCGAGCGGTAAACACAGCTCTCCCGCTCCGAAAGAGCGAGCGCGCTCGTTGAGCGCTGTTTGTGCAGGTATGGTCTAAACTCTTAACTCCCCGTAACGTCCATAACACTCTCAGCTACGAGGAAAGAAATTTGCATTACTGTAAGACTTGTAAAATGCAAATTTACTGAAAGGGCGTACCTTTTGAATGAGGGCTTTTCTCGTCCATCCTTGCAGAATTTTGTCTGGTTCCGTGAAACAAAGAAAGCATGAGGGACTCAACATGAAGTGTGTCTGTGTCCCTCCAACCTCATCGCTGTTCGCGTCACTCAAGTCAATTTCACTGGTCTTGGCATGCGACAGGTTTTTCACAAGATGCAGGTTATCAATTAAGGAGTTGCTCTTTGTTTCTGTTTTTGCGAAAGAGACCGAAAGTTCGAATCTCATTCTGTATTTGGCCACACTGTAACTAACAACATGAAGAGATAGACAAATGATTGCATGAAGAACGAAAGTAAGTGCCTAGTAAATAAATAAATAAATAAATAAATAAATAAATAAATAAATAAATAAATAAATAAATAAATAAATAAATAAATAAGTGAGTGAGTGAGTGAGTGAGTGAGTAAGTAAATAAATAAATCGATGGATGGATGGGTGGATGGATGGATGAATGAATGGATGTATATTCAGTATTGTACAGTCAGAGCACACAACATTGTGCAATTGACAAAGTCAATAAAAAGTAAACAACAAAACAATAAAATCAATTCAATGGATAGATAGATAGATAGATAGATAGATAGATAGATAGATAGATAGATAGATAGATAGATAGATAGATAGATAGATAGATAGATAGATAGATAGATAGATAGATAGATAGATAGATAGATAGATAGATAGATAGATAGATAGATAGATAGATAGATGACAATTGAATAAATGAATAAATAAATAATAAAAAATGAATAAATAAATAATAAAAAATGAATAAGTAAATAATAAAAAATGAATAAATAAATAATAAAAAATAAATAACAAAATAAATGAATGGATGAATGAAGAATGAATAAATAAATAAATAAATAAATGGCAATTGAATAAATTAATAAGTAAATAAACAATAAAAAATGAATAAATAAATAATAAAAAATAAATAACAAAATAAATGAATAAATGAATGGATGGATGAATGAATGAATGAATGAATGAATGAATGAATGAATGAATGAATAAATAAATAAATAGATAAATAAATAAATAGATAAATAAATAAATAAATAAAAACAAATAAATAAATAAATAGATAAATAAATAAATAAATATTTATGGATTTTAAGGTATGCAGAGGTTCATTGCCGCTCTCACATAAGTCCGCTATCTGTCTCTCCTGCGCAAGATTAATCCAGTCTCTACAATAATATTGCATCTCTCTCAAATGTAATCCTCCCATCTACGTCTCGGCCTCCCCAAATAAATAAATACATAAATAAATAAACATATAAATAAATAAGTAAATAAGTAAATAAATAAATAAATAATTAAACAATTAAATAAATAAATGAATGAATGAATAAATAAATAAATAATAAGAAATAAATAAAAAATGAATGAATGAATGAATGAATGAATGAATGAATGAATGAATGAATGAATGAATGAATAAATAAATAAATACTTATGGCGTTTAAGGAACGCGGAGGTTCATTGCCGCTCTCACATAAGCCCGCTATCTGTCTCTCCTGAGCAAGATTAATCCAGTCTCTACAATAATATCCCATCTCTCTCAAATATAATCCTCCCATCTACGTTTCGGTCTCCCCAAATAAATAAATAAATAAGTAAGTAAGTAAATAAGTAAATAAGTAAATAAATAAATTAATAAATGAATATATAAATAAAAAATCCGTTTTAGTTGGCACTTCTGCGACAGTAAAAATATCGCATTGGCGAAGGTGGTAACAGTGGTAATAATAAATATGTAGTGGTGGTGATGAATTTACTTATATACATTACACTTGAATACATTTTCGTAAATAAATAATATAGTTTCGTATAAATCCGCTCAATGGGAGACGAGATGTTCCATACGGGCAAACGGCGATATAAATTGTTTGTCTGATGCGCGCCGAGGCAGTAAATCTCCGGCATGAACCCCTTTACGAGCATTGTGGTGTGTTACAATGGATGCCTAAGCTCTCAGCCCTTGTGCAGGATCAGTGACGCTGGATCGATGGCAAAGGCCCTGAGACCACTTTAATTTAATCCTTCCGTATGTCTCCGTTCCCAAGCGACCACTTTCGAACTGGCGCCCTCAGTAATACCAACATTAATTTTTATCCCCTCCATCCGAACCACACATCCAATTCTCTGTCATGTTCTTCATTTTTGCAACAATTCAGCCAAATTAATTTAAATTGGCAGTTGTGCAGTAAAAGCTTTTAGTCTAATTTCGCTTTATTCTTTTGTCAAGTCAAAAAATGCTTCAGAAACGTGTGTACATCCTTTATCACTTAGAGTACGTACACGTTGGAGCAACGATAAACGATAAAAGAAATGATCTAGCGACGCTTTGGTATTATCAAAGAATCAAGTGTTCATATCTGCTATGTATGTAGACGATACAGCTATTTATGCAACCCATCGCAACATTAACATAGCCTCAAATCACCTTCAGGAAGCCTTAAACATCACATGCCCTTGGATTGAAAATTGGCGCATCGCACTGAACTACACTAAATGCGAAGCAATGATATTTACTTTGTGTCGTCCTGCTAATCCTCCATGCATAAATCTTTCAACCAACGTGATACCGTGGAAACCAAAGGATGAAGCTGTAAAATATCTTGGAGTGCACTTAGATCGCTGTCTATCATGGAAACATCACATAAACAACAAACTTAAATTGGCCTACTCAGTACTCACTAAATTATATCCGCTCCTCAACAAGAAATCATCTCTAAAGCTACAAAATTGCATGCTACTTTACACATCTCTATTACGACCTCTACTGCTTTATGCCTGTCCTGTCTGGGGAGGAGCTGCAATAAGTGAAATTAAACACATCCAGTCATTTCAAAATAAAGTCCTACGAATTTCACTCAATTCCCCTTGGTTTGTCCGTAACAGTCAACTACACAGAGAAACTGGTATTGACACAATCAAACAGTTTATTCATTCACAAGCTAAGAAGTTCTATGACAACCTAGAAAATGTTCCAGGCGCCGTCCATTACTCTCTCGGAAAGAAGTCCACATTTCCCACCAGAATCAAGAGCCGACTTCCAATGGACCTCATATTATAATCAAAATTTATCATCACACCAACCTATGTAAACAATTACTTATTAACAATTATTTTTGTTCATTGAGGAGCCCAATCTAGGCTGCCCTCAATTCAGTGTCATATATTGTATTTATAATTTTTAGAAATGATCTGTATAGCGCTAAATGCGCTGATCGATCAATAAATTGTTTAAATTAAAAAAAAAATAAAAAAAAAAGTGTTCATATCGGAGCAACGAGGACGCGGGAAGCGAACATTTTGATTTATCAGTAGAAGATATTCTATGCATCCACTTAATGAAAGAAGATATATAGGAAATATCAGCTGCTAGGTTCAAGGTTAATATAACTTTAATACATACAAAATTGAACCCGTTTCTCATCCCAAAGATAGTATAAATTCGTTGTGTTGTGATTGGTTCTTGTGATCACATAACATATGACCAATAGGCCTAAATACACAACTGATCAATTTGCCAATATCTACAATAATTAATTTAATAAGCCGAAATAATAATAAATCGATTAATATTCGGATATATTGATAATCACCGGTAATTATACAGATTAATATTATCTTAATCAGAGATCATATAAACGACAAGAGCGAAGAAAATGGAACTTTTCTTTTTCGTCGCTTTTATCGTATATCTTCGCTTTTATCGTTACTCCAATATGCACACCTCAATAACAATGCATGCTTCAATTCTCTCTGATATAGCATCGCTGCTTCTTTTATCGTTTATCGTCGCTCCAACGTGTACGTACCCTTACTTAACGTCACTTCGTATCGTATGGGTTATTTGTTGAAGCTAGATTATGCGATAGTTTAGAACTGGAATATAGAGATCGTCCATGTTGAATCTTTCGTACACTACTTTTAACACTTGAATATAAATAATTGATCAAATGGCGATCTTAATCGTGTTAATTATGTAAGCATGTACGGCTTACAGCTGTTTCGGTGCTATTCGACACCATCCTCAGAGCCTATTAGATCTCGGCGCTATCTCAACTTCGCTGCCTGTTGTGTGGGTGCGTTCGTGTGATGAAGAGTTGTGTCAAATAGTGTGTGTGTGTTCTGAAATTGATCTGTGTGTTGAGAATTTGATTGGGGTGTGTTTTAGCGTGTCTGTATATTTGATATTGTTCTAGTGTTTTTGGTTTTTGGGTTGTATGTGTAGGATTTCCATGTCTGTATTTATGTTATTGTATGTGTGGTTAGCATTAGTTATGTGTTCAGCATATTTAGATGTATTGTGTCCTCTGGGTATTGCTTTAATGTGTTCTTTGTATCGAGTTTGGAATGATCTGCCTGTCTGTCCAATGTAGAAACTGTCACAACTATTGCATGTGAGTTTGTATACGCCTGTGTGGTTGTATTTATTTGTTTGTATTGTTTGTGTGTTGAGTTGTCTTTGTAGTGTGTTTTCTGTTCTGTATGCTATGTTGTAGTTCTGTTTTTTGAATGAGGATGCGATCTTGTGTATGTTTTTGTTTTCGTATGCTAGTGTGACGTATTTCTTGTGTTCTTGTGTTTGTGTTGTGTTTTGTTTTGTGTGTTTTTGTGTTTGTTGAGTTTTGGTTTTGTCTTCCTTATGATGTTGTCTATTATGTTTTGATTGTATCCGTTTTCTTGTGCTATGTATTTGATTGTGTTCACTTCTTCATTGTAGTGTTGTTGGCTCATAGGTATGCTGAGTAACCTGTGTACCATTGTCCTGAATGCAGCATGTTTGTGTTGTGTGGGGTGGTTAGATGTGTTGTGTATGTGTGTGGTGGTGGTGGTGGTGGTTGGTTTTCTGTATATTTTGAAGGTGTGTTTGTTGTCAACTTTTGTTATGGTGATGTCTAGGAAATTTATGGAGTTATTGTTTTCGAGTTCCAGTGTGTATTGGAATTTTGGGTGTATTTTGTTTATGTATTGGTGTAGTTTGTGTATTTGTCGTTTGTTTCCTTTGTATAGTATGAGTATGTCGTCTACGTATCTGTGCCAGTATATTATGTTGTCTGCATATTTGTCAAAAATTTGATAACACAATCACAAGGGAAAAAATGGAACTCTCTGCATCTTAATCCACAGTTAATTCCCGATTTACCACGAAACCGACGCTGTAAAGCACCTCGACATTTCCCCCGTTAAAGTAAGTACAGTGCATATCCCTTTCAGTTCTTCGGTAAAAAATCTTGGCATTCACATGGATAATAATCTCAACTGGGACATGCAAATCACAGAAACCTGCAGAAAAGTATATTCTGTTATCCATGTGCTTAAAAGGATAAATGTTCATCTTCCCTCTTGCTTAAAAAAGTCCCTTGTGCAGACCCTTGTATTTCCCCATTTTGACTATGCTGACGTTTTACTGACTCACCTCTCCAGCGACAACAAAATGAAACTTCAACGTGCTCATAATTTGTGTGTACGTTTTGTAAGCAATGTTCGTAAATATGATCATATTACCCCATCCCTGGAAGCAATAGGTTGGCTTAAACTAGATAAGAAAAGAAATTTACATTCACTTCTCCTTCTCTTCGAAATCTTGAACTCTTCTATTCCTTCGTACCTGTCGTCTCGCTTCACTTACCTTTCTTCCCACCACAATCTGAACACACGCTCTCGCCATGAAACAATACTAACAATACCATCCCATCGCACCTCCTCATACTCATCCTCTTTCACAATAGCCCTGCCAAGACTCTGGAATTCGTTACCTGCTAGCATCAGGGACTGTCGAAATAAAATTGAATTCAAACGCAAACTTACTAGGCACTTGGTCAGTAATTGAGACTCGTTCAGACATGGTTTCTTGTAAATAGTTCTTTTAATCTACCACAAAATATCTCAATATCCGGTAATTTCATCACTATAGAATTTTGTTATTGTAGGTTTAATTTGTAATTTAGTAAATACAAAAATATTCTTTGTTCATAACTTCTATGATAAAATGTCTAGCTTTCATTAATCAGGTATTCTTTTCGTACTTTAATTTTTATTGTAATTGTAATTGTAAATTTAATATTAATTGTAATCTTATTGTTCATGTTATAGTTGTAATCCCCTGGTAGAGGGGCAGAGAAGGCCTGACGGCCTTATCTCTACCAGGTTAAATAAATAAATCTAAATCTAAATCTAAATCTAAAATCGTCTGTAGCTGCATTTAGATTGGCAACAGGCCATGACTGTTTGGCCAAACACCTGCATAGATTTGGAATATATCAGTCCCCTAACTGCCCATTGTGCAACTCAAACCAAGAAATGGATTCGGAACACCTCAAAATCTGTGCTTCAGTGGCTGACCATGATAATATCTTTGAAAAATATTGGAGTGCAAGAGGTCAAATGGCTTTATTGTCAAACGTCTGGCATTACAAAAAACAACATATTTGTTGTGTTAACAGGAGTAAGATCGCCATTTAATCAATTATTTATAGAGATCGTGGTCATTTGTAGTGCAACAAAGGGGGGAAAAAAAACTCAATGTGTATTGGTGGTTTTATGGAACGGATTATGTATTTCTTATGTGATTTATAGTAGAGCATTTTAATAGAATTTACAAATATAAAAGCACGGGAAGAAGGGCACATATGCACCAAAGCCAAGCTGAGATACGTTCCTCCGTTGATATAGGAGAAAGGCAATGTTATCTAATTAGATATAAAACGCAGAGCAAGTCCCCTGCAATCGGCAAGCATCATGTTTAGGTAGAGCATGAAAGTCAAGGAATATTATGGACAGTAAAAATCGATCATACGGGAATGGGTAGGCCTATTTAAGAGTTGTTAATTGATTATAAAAAGTGAATCTAATACAACTTTAATACAAGTTAATTTTAGTTCCTAGAAAAAAATATAAGCTTATATGTAAAATAAATGACAAATAAGCAGGTAAATAAATAAATAAATAAATAAATAAATAAATAAATAAATAAATAAATAAATAAATAAATAAATAAGTAAGTGAGTAAATAAGTGAGTAAATAAGTAAATAAGTAAGTAAATAAGAAATTAAATAAATAAATAATTAAATAAATAAATAAGTAAATAAATAAATAAGTACATAAATAAATAAATAAGTAAATAAGTACATAAATAAATAAGTACATAAATAAATAAATATGTAAATAAGTAAATAATTAAATAAGTAAGTAAGTAAATAAATAAATAAGTAAATAAGTGAATAAGTAAATAAATAAATAAATAAAATAAGTAAATAAATAAATAAATAAATAAAAAATAAATAAGTAAATAAGTAAATAAATAAATAAGTAAATAAGTAAGTAAATAAATAAATAAATAAATAAATAAGTAAGTAAATGAGTAAGTAAATAAATAAGTAAATAAATAAATACATAAACAAATAAATAAATAAATAAATAAATAAATAAATAAATAAATAAATAAGTAAATAAATAAGTAAGTAAATAAGTAAGTAAATAAATAAATAAACGAATAAGTAAGTAAACAAGTAAATAAGTAAATAAATAAATAAATAAATAAATAAATAAATAAATAAATGCATACATATAAGTAAATGAATGAATACATGAATATAGTAAACTCTCCAGCAATATTATTAATATTTGCACCGTTTTCAAAGAGTTGAATAATATTTACTTTGTCAGAAATACTCAGACGTGAACGTGTTTGTGACATGATGTGTTACCGGATTCGGAAGAATGTGCATTTTTAATCCAATTTTTAAAAACTCTTTTTTCCCTGATTACTTGGCACAAAATTAAAGACTTTTTTTTTACACAAAATAAACCCTTCAAACATTTCGGGAGACAGGGGTGGTAAGTTTTAAAATGAAAACTGAAATTTATTTGTTTTAATCCTTGAATCACAGTTTTTTTTTTTTGTTAGAACAAAGTTTCTTTCACTGTCTAACTCCTAAGTGAATACACACTAAGCTGTGAAATCGTTTTTCGCCAATTTTATCCCATTAAGAAAAAAATGTCAATTATTTTTTAGAAAATTTAAAACATAAAAATAAAAATTTAAGATCTTTGAGTTTGAAATTAACTTTCTTAATCAGTAGGACACTGTTTGTAGTTTGGCACTTATTTCCGTTAATCAGATTCATTTTGGTGCAAGAATTATGAAAATATCTCTATATTACTGCACATTAATGTTGTAAAATGCTCTAAAACTGACCGTGGAGAAAAATCATCTACATCCTGAGGGTATGAAAAATTATAAAATCAATCACACAGCTTCCTGACTGTATGAAAAGTAATAGTCAAACTGTACCGCCAAATTCGAATTGCTATTACACGAAAAATATATAAAATTGACAGAATGTGACGAATTGACATTTGCAGAAATGCACTTCCGGTTTAATAAGGATGTTTCCGGTCAATAACAAGTAGACAGTGGATGCGGGATGACTTATCGTTGAATGTAGGTGCACATTTACTATATGTTACATTTTTTTCATTCAGACCATTGGCTGAACAGGTTTTAAATGTAAACAGACGACGTCAAGATGCTACTGTATCTCCGTACAGTCAGAAGGAAAAGAAAAATAACGTACTGTAGTACATACCTTGCAAGTTCAGTCCTCGTCATCATTGATGCAATTACCAGCGTTGCAGTAAACGACGATATATTCTCGTAAGTTGTCGAAGCTGAATCGTCTTCGCCTATGGCTTAAACAGTTTTTGTATCGAGAGAATTTCTGAAGAAAACCTCTAAAATGGGGATCACTCAATTTCTTTAGAGGAATATTTGCACTGAGCATCATGTTGCATTTGTCGTTAGACCCGCACAACTAAATGATGATGATGATGATGATGATGATGACGATGACGTTGGTTCCTCAGATTTCATTTCAACGCATTTCCTGTGCGATGTACTGTTGCAATGTTTCTCTATAGCCTCAGTTCTGGTTTATATTTCAATTTTACATGCATCACACACGATATTGTCTTCGTTAATACATAAAATGTCACTCTCATACTTCTTAATTACATTTCGTATCTCTGAGCGAATTTAACGTTTTGCCATTATGAATGGATCAGCACAACACTAATAATAATAATAATAATAATAATAATAATAATAATAATAATAATAATAATTTATTTAACCTGGTAGAGTTAAGGCCATACGGCCTTCTCTAACCCTCAACCAGGAGTAAACTGCGTTACAAAAACACTACAAATTTATAAAGTACACTACAATTTTACATGCAAAACTGAATAAAATAATAATAATAATAATAATAATAATAATAATAATAATAATAATAATAATAATAATGTAATGTAAACAACAAGTAAGTAGAAATCAGACATAATATATAACATACAGAAAGAAAGGAAAAAGCATAATAAAATGTGAATAGCAGGTCAAAATAAATGAGACAAACAAAGTATAAAAAAGACAATTATTTATAATAATAATAATAATAATAATAATAATAATACTAATAATAATAATAATGATTTATTTAACCTGGTAGAGTTAAGGCCATACGGCCTTCTCTAACACTCAACCAGGAGTAAACTGCGTTACAAAAACACTACAAATTTATAAAGCACACTACAATTTTACACACAAAACTGAATAAAATAATAATAATAATGTTATGTAAACAACAAGTAAGTAGAAATCAGACATAATATATAACATACAGAAAGAAAGGAAAAAGCATAATAAAATGTGAATAGCAGGTCAAAATAAATGAGACAAACAAAGTATAAAAAAAGACAATTATTTATAATAATAATAATAATAATAATAATAATAATAATAATGATGATTTATTTAACTTGGCAGAGTTAAGGCCATACGGCTTTCTCTAACACTCAACCAGGAGTAAAACTGCGTTACAAAAAACACTACAAATTTATAAAGTACACTACAATTTTACACACAAAACTGAATAAAATAATAATAATGTAATGTAAACAACAAATAAGTAGAAATCAGACATAATATATAACATACAGAAAGAAAGGAAAAAGCATAATAAAATGTGAACAGCAGGTCAAAATAAATTAGACAAAGTATAAAAAATAAGAGAATTAATAATAATAATAATAATGATAATAGTAACAATAATAATAATTTTTATTATTATTATATTATATTATATTATATTATATTGTATTATATTATATTATATTATATTATATTATATTATATTATATTATATTATATTATATTATATTATATTATATTACTATTCAACGCGTACTAAATACTTGAGCAGGATAACACAACTGCACATGATCGGACTGCGGTTCATTCGTTTTGTACGCTGCTGTACTCGCCAGGTACACAAAAGACGAACGGCGCGGCACGTGCCATATACTCCGATACGAAACAACTTCACTTTTCCTAAAGTCATCCCGCATTCACTGTCTAATAATAACTTAGCTAATTAATTAAGTAATCACCATAGAAACCAAACTGTTATATTTTTGAAAACGTGAAAGTCCAAGCTTTTAGATGAAATAAAAATAATAAATAATACAATTTAGTAAGAAAATTAAAAATCAAGGCTAGATGAGTACCTTAATGTAAGAGAAATAAGGAACGAAAGTTTTCATAGTATTTAGAGTAGAGTAAATTTGTCTTTATCCACAGAAGGGTTGTAAGTGAGTCGACATCATACGGCAACCTCTATGGCACAAAGTCAACAGTTTACTAAGTCAACATAGTTTAGGTTGTAACTCTCGCCACAGATAAAATGTGTGATACAAGAACTCGTCGTCAAATAGTACATAACACATTTTACCTTTTAGTGAGTGACGTGTTGTGTGTTAACCTTATCTCACTGACAGCTGTAAAATCGGAAAGAATGAAGCCTCCATACGTGTGTTTTAGGTCCTACTATGTTATATGGGAACACTAAAAAACTGTGCATGCTTACGTATAGCGTAGTGCATTTTAAATAGACGAATTTCTTGCAATACACTGGCTGAGATTAACATAACAAGACATTCAGGCCCAATTGTATAAAACTCCCTGACTAAAGATCAACTTTGATCGAAGATCGAAAAGTAAACCGAGTTCAGACACTTCTTCTATTGTGTAAAACTTTCCTGCGATCAAATTACCTTGGTTCAAATGCAATCTAAGTTCACGTGAAAAGGGTTTGGCAACATCGCATAAACAGGTGAAATACGTGATGCGCGGACCATGTTATACAGGTTTGTTCAATGTTGCCAATCGAGCGATTTTAACTCTTTTTCAACAACAATTTCTTTTAACTTTTATATTGCTTAAATAGGGACTTAGTGACCTTTTTAGCACCCCATAGTGACAAAATTTAATCTTTCTTTGTTGATAATGAGAAATCTAGCGACTTTACAACTACTTTTTGGCGACTTTCCGTATTACACTCTGTTGGAGACACTGGTTTTTTTTTTGCAATGTAAATAATGGCAGACAATAAGAAGAAGGTTGACTGTTCTCCAAGTTGTTATCATGTTATGGTGTTTGATACTGCTAAACATAATAAAGCTTTATAAAACGACAATTTTCGTTTAGTAATACAGTTAATTGAACATTTATGAATGTACCTATCATATCCATTAATAATTAATGGTTGTTATAAACATAATATAATTTTAGGTTATGTTATTTGATACTGCTGAACACGATAGAGCCTTATAAAATATAAGAATGTTTGTGTATTAAGGCAAGAAATTGAAAGAAATATATAAAAATGTAAATAACAAATCTATTAATATTAATAATAATGGATATTTTATTTGCATAATCTGTCACTCGTATATTTCAAACAGAAAAGAAATAACTGAACTTGGATCATCTAACTTAATCGGAGAAATTTCTTCAGTCAAAGTTGACTTTAGTTTGAGACAAATTAATCTCAGATTAGACTTTATACAACACAAAATTCCAAGTTCAGCTGAAACAAGGATCAATTTAACCTCTGATCTAAGATTAAATGGTTTATACAATCGGGCCTCAGTGTGTTAATTACAAACACGCGCAACGTCGTCACAAATGCAGAAACACACGACTCTTACGTTCCCTTCAAGAGTCATCTAATTCTCGCATATGACAGGGTTTTAAACCAAGACCAGACAAGGTGATAATGCCGGTGAAATGAGTCCGGGGTCCAGCACCGAAAGTTACTCAGCATTTGCCCATATTGGGTTGAGGGAAAACCCCGGAAGAAACCTCAACCAGGTAACTTGCCCCAACTAGGAATCGAACCCGGGCCATCTCGTTTCACGGCCAGACGCGTTGTATTGAGGATTACTTGTGACGAAGTTTATTACGCACAATATACTTAGCTTTATTTCAATCGGTAATTATGCATGGAATTATAGGTTGGGGTACCTTATTTAAATTCATTTTATTTATTATACAGGGACATCATTTTATTTTTACTAACATTTTAAATATCAACCTGTCTATACCTTTACAGAACCGGAAACACCGTTCGCTACCCCTTTCCACGATTGTAGTTCGATGATACTGGCGTAAAACACAAACAAATCACTTTACTAGGTATAGGAGGGAAGAAAAGTAGTTAATCCATTTGCGTAAACTAGGAAATATCGCGATTTTGAGTTCGATAATTTTCATTAGGTTTTTGTTTAATCAAAATGCAGTACTGTATTAAGAATAAGTGTTTTTACTCACGAACTGAGCTGTCCATGCGAACGTATTCATTATGCAGTGTATATTTTATACTGTCTACAGCACATTAGCGTACAATACAGAGAATGAAGTTCAATTGAAAAATAATCATAAATTGGATATTTAAACATATTTTTGAAAATGGTAGCCGTTCATTTCGATACAGGCTTCAGTTCTTTTGTGCATATTATCGCACTATAGACTATTGCATCTAATTCCAATTGCCAGTTTCGTCCTTCGTACTAGTAACTCATGTTGAAATAATTTTATACCTACTCTATAAAAGAGTACCGTACGTACTGTAAATTCAATCTTCACTTCTGCCCGACCCGCACAGATAAAATTACTCAGACGTCCGTCCAAGTGGTTATGCCGTAGGATCGTAGAAAGGGGGGAAATCACGTGACAGTTAATTACTTAACGAGGCCCTTTTATTGAAGTTATTTTAAACAGTTGTATAATATTACGTAAACGTCCAATTCCTAACAGAAATTAATCTTTTCAGAAAACAGCTAAGACAGCCCAGCTTTTACAGAGGGGCGTGCAGAAGCAGGTGGGGGAAATCGGGATGCGACGTAGGCAAACGAACAGTACCTGTGCGAAAATATGGTTCAGTATTGAAAGCTCTTTCGTCACTGGAAAATGCGAACATGTTTCTGGAACGTACTATACTCACTAACTCAGTGTTTTTTACTATATGCAGCCTTGATTATGTCTGGAGGACAATTGGAACTTCATTAGTAGAAGGGGTGGGAGTGAAGTACATTCAAAAACTCAGGTACAATAAAAATTGAAGTAAAAATAAAAATGTCCCTGTATATTCATTTTCCATCTCAAAAATTGTTTTTAGACTTTAATGTTCTTGAAATAAGACAAATTTATTATATTATACTAATAAAATTCATACATAAAAATCGAAATAATTTTGAATTGTATTCTCATAGTTATGAAACAAAAGGTTTGAATCCTTTAAGATTGTTTGAACCAAAATGCAACACTGGTACAGTATTTAATCATAGTAGTAATTTAGGCCCAAGAATATTTAACAAATTTATATTTAAATATCCTAATCTTGTCAATTCTAATAGTTCTAGTATTAAATTAAAAAAGTTATGTATAGATTTTATAAAAATTGAAAAATTGTAAATTTAAATTTATATACTATAATTGCATAGTAGACATAAGACAAATTGTATTGTATACTTCTTAATTTCAATTCAGGAATCCGCCCCTGAGCACGAGTTCTACTCTTTCAGGAGTGAGCTAAAGTTTTTCTGTTTATATTATATTTTATGTTACAATTATTAGCAAAATAAATAAATAAATAAATAAATAAAAAGTATATATAAATAAATAAATATATAAATAAACTGTAAAGAATCAAGTTCCTAAAGTCGTATGATTTGTAACAATTTTTGTGATAAATACGTGATAATGATGTAAGTTTTAGTTAAAAATTGAAAAACAAAATCTGTACAAAGCAATTCGTCGCTAAAAAGACGAAGTGGCGTAAGCGACAAATGTGTAATTTTACAGGAGAGCAGTTGAAAGAAAAGTGTATTTATATGCGGACCTACAACTCAAAGTAATAAATTGACACGTCAAAGATAATACATTGATTCAGTTCGTTTATTGTTTCACTTAATAAGGACTAATGGCAAACTCTAAAATTTTGATACCTTATAGGCCGAGAAGGCCTTAATTGGAGATACGTCTGTTCGAAAGATTTCACTCATAATAGGAAGGCACTTACGCCATACACATGACTGATCGTATCATACTAATTTATGCTATTCTTTAAGTTGTATTATTCTTTATTTATTTTTTGACTAATTTTATTTATTTTTTATTTTTATTATACATTATAATTATTTGAAAGTTAGGAAATAAAGAGGATTATAAACTTATTTTAATAAAGCAAAATCAAGAATTTTTTTTAAATTACATAAAATTAATGAATAATGTATTTATTTGCAAAACTAATCTTTCAGGTAAAGCTCTCTGTAAAGCCGATTTGAATAATTTCAAGGGAAAAATTGTTCCGGGGCCGGGTATCGATCCCGGGACCTCTGTTGAACGTACCAGCGCTCTGCCAACTGAGCTACCCGGGAACTCCACCCGACACCGTCTCAACTTTTCCCTTTATATCCACATAACTCGCGTGGGCTGACGATACGCCAGAGACCCACATCGAGTGCACATAATCACAGAGATTGTGTGCACTCGATGTGGATATAAAGGGAAAAGTTGAGACGGTGTCGGGTGGGGTTCCCGGGTTGCTCAGTTGGCAGAGCGCTGGTACGTTCAACAGAGGTCCCGGGATCGATACCCAGCCCCGGAACAATTTTTCCCTTGAAATTATTCAAATCGGCTTTACAGGGAGCTTTACCTGAAAGATTATATTTGCATAATATATACGTTACTGTGTACGTTAACAGAAAACCACAATTCCAAGTCACACCGAGATTGTGTGCACTCGATGTGGGTCTCTGGCGTTTCGTCAGCCCACGCGAGTTATGTGAATATAAAGGGAAAAGTTGAGACGGTGTCTGGTGGAGTTCCCGGGTAGCTCAGTTGGCAGAGCGCTGGTACGTTTAACAGAGGTCTCGGGATCGATACCCGGCCCCGGAACAATTTTTCCCTTGAAATTATTCAATGTATTTATTTGTTTACAAACAATTTTAAGAAACACAAACAAGTATTGAAAATGCTCATGGGTTAATAATAATTATTGTACCCTAGAATTAAGGTGGGAGTTCCTTGTAGAACGTTTTATAAACAACATCTCTTATTACTGGTGTTGACCCTTTGCATAGCTGCTGCAAATCGATGTACTTCTCAACCGAAATCTTTGGAGAGGTGACATTAAGAAGAGGCAGAGGAAGCTTCAAAATTTCAGAAATATTCCGTGATTTCAGAGATAGCTGCTCATAATGTTCGTCCAAATGACTGGTTTTTACAAAAACGCAGTTAGAGTCGTCTTTGGTCACTCTGACTTCTCTGACTGTAGTCCATTCAATCTGTTTCTTTTTGTGCCAATTTCATACTCTAGACATCTTAATAATGTTGAAATAGTTAGTTTGCTCGAATTTATAAATAAATGTTCATTTTTGGCATCACGTGGCAATCTATGGATTATAGGGAGCCTAGCAATACACTGCCACATAGACGTAACGACCAATTTTAAAAATGGTAATACCTAACGAAGAGACGTAAGCGACTTGCGAGTCTGATACGCCAGTTCGTCTGAAAAAGAATGAAAGAGCAATGGCGTTTACGACGATAACACGATGTTCACTGCCAAGTAACCATTAGAGATGGATGTACGCCAGTTCGTCATAATATAGATATGGTCCAACGAAGTGTGCTGGCGAAGTATCTCCAAATTTTTGGTTTTGGCGCTTACGTCACTTCGTCAGATAAGCGACGAATTAGCAACACATTTTTAGCTTCAGAACACTAGCCAATTAAAGAAATGATACTTCTGAATAGTCCATTCTCTATTTGTACTATTTTCTTACTCTTAAAACAAAAGAGAAAAGATATTTTACTAACAATTTCGAATTAATGTAACTCTGAAAATATTGAGATTAGGACAAATGCTTATATTACATATTTTGCTCAGAATGTCTTCGGAAATAAGCTCTGTAAGTGACGGTAAATCCTCGTGAATCACCCTGTATAGGTTGATTCAGTAAAAGCATGTAAAAATTAAACAGCATATAGGGGATTTTCTCAGAATATTTTGAAACAGGTAACTTGAAATCAGGGAAGTCAGATTAAGGAACTATGAGCTCAAACATCTATCGCTATTGCTTATTGTTTTCCACATTATTTTCATAGAATTACATTTTAAAATTATTTTCATATCATTTACAAATCAGAGTTTCCAACTAGAGTACGTACTATGATTAACTCTTCGAACGGAATGAAAACGTAGCATGTCGTCGACTTATATCATGTTTATAATGTGACAATGTAAATACGATAGATAAAACCACCTTATGGACGATAAGTCAACAAACGAAACATGATGGATTGCCTACATGTAAATAATAAATGTAAATTTAAATGTTGGTGGCCGTCATTTCGAACACCTGTTGTGAGGTACAAAATACTTCGTTGTTAATTCAGATTTTTAAATGATATGAAACTAATTTAGAAGTGTAGATAAATGTAATGTGGCGCGTCCTCAGGTTGCGGATAGAGGAGACGGCCTCCAGATATGGAGGGTAGCTGCGAATATATTGAATAAGCAGTCGTGGACAGCCGATAAGGGGTGGTCCTCCAGCTTGGGGGTTGGGCGAAGGGCTAACAACCCATCACCGTAAAAAACAGCTTGTTACGTATCCCTATAATAAGACTGGATTAATCTTGCACAGGATAGGGACCGCTGGCGGGCTTATGTGAGGGCGGCAATGAACCTTCGGGTTCCTTAAAAGCCATTTGTAAGTAAGTAAGTATGTAAGATAAATGTAATAACAAATATTAGTAATAAACGTATAGAGGGTGAATCGTAAATAATGTCATTAATTTCAGTGGTTAGTCTTTGAAATAACCTATTTAAAACAAATAGTTTAATACAATTTTATTCTGTTTTGCTTCCTTTACGAGATAAACATTTCATAGCGTGTTTTAGGAAGGCCATTGGTTTAATTCCCAATATGCCCAATCAGTTTAAGAGAGCAATGTGGTCGTACTGAAAGTCATGAACAATCCATTATTACTGTATAAAGTTTAATTTTTATTTTCTATACAAACCAGGTGTATCATCTTAATCTACAGACTTTTCTGCCCTTTTCAACATAGCCTCCATTTCTTTGCACACAATTTTCCCACCGTTCGAAAATTTCCTTGCAGCTTCCTGAAGATATTGACGCACAGCGTATTCCGAATCTCACCGGACCGGTGAACATCAATGACGTCACGCTGCAGCGAAATAGGAACAAAACTGGTGGAAGGTTCGATGGCTAACATGGCGGATGTACATGTTGTCTGTGCTACGCTAGCAAGAGTTCGCGAAATTTCCGTACTCCCATCTCGTTCAAAGAAAAGATAGCATAAACAATTTATTTCTTGAACCGGTAGTAATAACTGGTCCGTTGACATGTTCGCTCATAAGCCATTAACATATTGTTTTTACGTTGTGCTCATTACAAACAATACAGCAGAACACACCGCCATGACACAACAGTGCACGATGTCATTCGTCTGCTAATTCCCGCCCTATAAAAGAACCAATCAGATTCACTGATGGAGACTGCCACCACCTCTGCAAGCTGATGGAATCGATGCGACACCAATGGAGCATCAGTGACGTCATCGTTGAAATTCGGAACATCGTTATGCAATGAGATTGCTCAACGCTGAGATTCGGAATACGCTCGTAGCGTTGGCCTCGCAGCTGTTCCTGTAGAGAACCGAAAAGATGGTAGCCTGAGAGTCCCAAGTCGGGACTGTAGGGAGGATACGGAAGAGTTTGCCACCCAATTGCCCTAATTTTCCAGCTTTCTGAAGACATTGACGTAGCGTTGGCCTCGCAGTTGTTTCTTTAGAGAACCGAAGAGATGGCAACCTGAGGGGTCCCAAGTCGGGATTGTAGGGAGGATGTTTGAGAGTTTCCCACCCAACTGTCCTGATTTTCTCCACAGTGACACGAGCAATATGAGGCTGCGCGTTATCTTCTTTTCTCGCGCAATGCATGACGGAACTTCAAAAGTGTCTGGATATAGCGTACAGCATTTATGGTCTCTCCAGGTTCAGGAAATTCAACCAAAATGCATCCCAGAACTCATCAACTCTTTCATTGTTGCGTTCCGTGTAGGCAGTTCGAGGGCGACCGCTACGAGGCTCATCTTGGATGCTCGTGTTCCCATCTTCGAAATGTTTCACTCATCTCCTAACACTGCTGGCGTCCATGCACACATCTCCGTATGCACGCTGAAGCCTGAGATGAATTTCAGCAGGAGATTTTTTCTCTTTAACAAGGACTTCAATAACAGCACGCTGTCGAAACGAATCATCGTTGTCGACCATTTTGCAAACATTGCCCGTGATCACGTGTTAGAAGCTAATGAAGTCACAGCATATCAATACATAATCAGCGTATTCCGAATCTCACCGGTCCGGTGGCATCAATGACGTCACGTTGCAGCGAAATAAGGAACAAAACTGCTGGAAGGATCGATGGCTGTCATGGCGACTGTACAAGTTGTTGTCTGTGCTACGCTAGCAAAATTTTGCGAAATTTCCGTACTGTCATCTCGTTCAAAGAAAAGAGAGCATAAACAATTTATTTCTTGAACCGGTAGTAATAACTGGTCCGTTGACATGTTCGCTCGTAAGCCATTAACATATTGTTTTTACGTTGTGCTCATTACAAACAATACAGCAGAACACACCGCCATGACACAACAGTGCACGATGTTATTCGTCTGCTAATTCCCGCCCTATACAAGAACCAATCAGATTCACTGATGGCGGCTGATGGAGACTGCCACCGTCTCTGCAAGTTGATGGCACCGGTGCGACACCGGTGGAGCATCAATGACGTCATCGGTGGAATTCGGAACACCGTGATGCCATCAGATTGCTCACCGGTGAGATTCGGAATACGCTCAATGTTGTCTGTAGATTATGATCATATAGTTGTTTTTGTTACATTGTTGAAATTGTAATTATAGTAATGGGTTGCTCATGAGTTTCAGTACGACCCTCTGTGTTATGTACATACCTCTGATTGATGTTCTGGATGATATGTACAGGAGTGGCCAAAAAAACCGACCCTTGTAGCTGATTTCAGAGCCTTGTTCACTCCAGAGCACGATAGACTGGTAACTAAGACTTTCGTGGTTCGAATCCTGCCTGGGAAGGAAACTTCTTTTTGTTCCTTATTCAAATTTATTCCCAATACTTTTCGATTGCAGCGATATTTTACTAATTAATTAACTTATTATTCCCAGAACATGAATTTTACCAGCTTATTTTCTAATGGCTTTCGAAATGGGCTACGTCAGCAGTCGAAACTACAACAATTTCAATAGATTACTCGCTCTCTTGTGAATGCGGGCGTGGCATGCGCAGTGGCTCATTTCTGGGACTTTGATTATTCCGTCGGTCCGGTTGTTTTGCCACTACTGTACATCTACAGTATTATCAGGCAGTACATCTCACTTGACGATATGTGTCAGAGGAAGAACAGTTGTTTGTATGCATCTGAAGTCTGACTAGTGTAATGTATAGCTAGTCGGCGATGAATGCAATGAATGGGGAAAGGAACTGGCCAACCTACCCCATTATCTTCTGGCTTAGTTGCCCCATATGTGGTGCGTTGTTGCCTACCACTTGTGAGGTCCAGACCTGTCTTCGGATAGTTGACTAAACAAACAAAATGTATTCTGATAATAAATGATTGAAAGAATTTTAGTTTTGTACTTTAAATGTTCAGAAATGTTATCCGAACAAATGTAACTTTTCGTTTCGAAAATTAATTTTAAAATATCACATTTGTTCGGAGCAAATTTCTGCACATTTAAAAGATAAAACTAAAATTATTAAAATTATTTCAATTATTCATTATCATAATACACTGCTCTCTTAAACTGACTGAGCTTATTGGGAATTAAATCAATGGCTTTCCCAAAACAAGGTATGAAATGTTTCATATAAAACAATTTTTATCTTAAAAGGGAGCAAAAATAAACAAAAGAATAACCCTTTGAAACTAATGACATTAATTACGATGGAAAGCAGTAAGCCAGCGGTGGCGAAAATGTAATCGTGCGCCGAGCCACTGTGTAACCTGCAACGTGCATAGCACCTATGGAGGGAGGCGGACACCCGAAGGGGAAGTGAAGCAACTGTCTGACTTATTAACGGATTTTCATTTTTTTTTACGTCAAGCACTTAAATATAATTTTATACAGTACAAGGCTACAAACTAATGTTTAGTACGTGTAACGAAGAAAGAAATGAATAATAAATGAACAATATCACAACCTAAAGTTAACTGTCTTCAGAATGTCTCTGCGACAAAGTTTAAAAATCAGGAATTATGTCACTTACTGCCAGTCGTAGTTGATCACGAAGGTATTTGTCTGTCAGTCGTGATCTAAATTTAGTTTTTACTATTTTAATTGTTGAAAATAATTTTTCACAAACTTAAGTTGTAGCGAACATGACTTCAACAGAGCAAGCGAAAGAACGAAGCTTCGGATATTTATTTTTTGACAAAGATCTGAAAAGTTCAACATTTGTCAAGTCCTTACTTCTAGCTTTCATTTGACATCACATAGTAAATCAGTGAGTTAAAATTGAAGAGCTAACCGCATTATTCATACATCTGCTGAAAAAGGGTCGACGTACAGAGATGATGATGATGATGATGATGATGATGATGATAACACTTAACCTTTTAATATTTCATCAGTAACATGTAGTATAATGCCGTTTTATGTTATAGAACCGTTTTCCTCGTAATACTTGTGAACACATCATACATTTAATATTCTCATCATATTGACAGCAAAGAAATGCGTCCTCCCATCCTACTTGGAACTTTCGTACATGGTTTCGAGAGAGACATATGCCACTCGCAGGTCAGAGACAAATACAAATGGAACGGAGTTTGACTCCAGTGACTGAGAGGGTGGGGGTTAGCGGAGGTTAGAAGCAAGCGAAATGCACAGCTATCACTGCGAGCCACAATGCCTCGCGAGTCACGTTCCCGCCACGGCTGCAGTAAGCGATAGTGATAGGTTTGTTCAATTTGACTTCGCGAACTCCAAATTCCCCATTTCCTGTTTAATTTTACTGAATCATTCTCTATAAATAAATAGCAAAAAGAAATAAATGAAAAACAACAATATTAACAAATGACTGGATAAAACTCAATGCAATGACCATGTGCATAAATGCTTTCGCTTACCTACAGAGATAATAGTTTTTTAGTGTGTCAAATGTTTTGAAGTTGTCTTTTGTTTGTTGAAGTAAACAGAACGGATCGCACATAAAAGGAATCGTCGCGTCCCAACATTACGTGGAATCGAGCACAATCCGCTGAACACGGACGATAGTGGAATTAGGCCGGTGATCGGTGTTTGATTTTTTCTCTCGCTTTGTGCGAAGAGTCAGGAATCGATTATTGCAGGCCTTATCACGTGTGTTGCACTGCTCGTAGCTCTCAACTCGCATTATTCTATTCAGCTACGTTCACATCCCTTTCATTCGGAAACGATGTCATTCCCAGCCAGTTCACCTATCCCCTACACACAGACATTTGGCTCAGCTCTTAAATGTAACGAACGCATTGAAAGTCTAATATTGTTTCTAATGTTGAACCAATATCCAGTTTGTTCCGGAAACTCTCGAATGGTGTTTATTTTTAATCGATTGTTTAACAACTCTAAGGCCCAATTGTATAAATCTCCCTGACTAAAGATCAACTTTGATCGAAGATCGAAAAGTGAACCGAGTTCAGACACTTCTTCTATTGTATAAAACTTTCCTGCGATCAAATTACCTTGGTTCAAATGCAATCTAAGTTCACGTGAAAAGGATTTGGCAACATCGCATAAACAGGTGAAAAACGTGATGCTCGGACAGATTTGTTCAGTGTTGCCAATCTAGCGACTTTAACTCTTTTTCAACAACAATTTCTTTTAACTTTTATATTGCTTAAATAGGAATTTAGCGACCTTTTTAGCACCCCATAGTGACAAAATTTAATCTTTCTTTGTCGATAATGAGAAATCTAGCGACTTTACAACTACTTTTTGGCGACTTTCCGTACACTCTGTTGGAGACACTGGTTTTTTGTGCAATGTAAATAATGGCGGACAATAAGAAGAAGGTTACTGTTCTCCGAGTTGTTATCATGTTATGGTGTTTGATACTGCTAAACATAATAAAGCTTTATAAAACCACAATTTTCGTTTAGTAATACAGTTAATTGAAAATTTATGAATGTACCTATCATATCCGTTAATAATTCATGGTTGTTATAAACATAATATAATTATAGGTTATGTTATTTGATACTGCTGAACACGATAGAGCCTTATAAAATATAAGATTGTTTGTGTATTAAGGCAAGAAATTGAAAGAAATATATATATAAATGTACCTATCATATCTATTAATATTAATAATAATGGATATTTTATTTGCACAATCTGTCACTCGTATATTTCAAACAGAAAAGAAATAACTGAACTTGGATCATCTAACTTAATCGGAGAAATTTCTTCAGTCAAAGTTGACTTTAGTTTGAGACAAATTAATCTCAGATTAGACTTTATACAACACAAAATTCCAAGTTCAGTTGAAACAAGGATCAATTTAACCTCTGATCTAAGATTAAACGGTTTATACAATCGGGCCTATATGAACTGAGCTGTTAACCAGCGTTCAGATAGCAAGATGATATTTTGGAAAGACGAGTCCGAGTAGAGATGGGAACAATATATCGGTTTTTACGAAATACAGATATTTTCGTTTCGATATAGCGATATATCGATATCGAAATTTTGATTCAATATATCGTATAATATATCGGTTTTCTCATAAATGTATCGATTTTTTTTTTTGGAATTATCATCATTATCAACAACAACAAAATCCACACTAGACAACTCCGATAATTCCCGACAGATGGCACTACGGAAGGTGGACAGTTACATAATTGTGCAACCTCACTCAATACCTTGTTCTAATTGGCCGGACTGGAATTCGAATTCAAACTGTTTAATATGCAGCACCAAATTCAAAATGCAGCGTGTGCGAACGTGAGACAGACGGGAGGTTTATCTACTACTGTTTTAATATTGTTATTAATGTTCTCCAAGGCAGGAGCAACTCCCACCCTGAAAGGGAACCGTCTGACTTCAAAACGGGTATCAAAACTTTTATATCTATATTCTGGAATGGAAAGAGAAACTAGGATGTAATACCGATGTGACATTTGTTTACGTCTATGATTCCTATACAAACCTAGTGCTGACATTCTGTTTTCTTGCAATATCTTGTAGTGCAAAAAATTCTATCCCTATAATCATCACCATTGTTGTTTGGAATGTTGGGGTGTAACAATAACTTGCAATAGGAACTTCCTATAGAAGGATTGTATCAAATCAACTGTGAAGTTTGTTAACACTTGTAACATTCTAGTACGGTTTACTTATATTTAAAAATAAGTTCTGTTTACTTACATTTAAAAATGGTTATGTTGTTTGGTAGAAAAGAGCATTATATCTGTGTCCTGGATTGAATCCTATATAACATTAGAATAATTGAATCGTGTTCCAATATCAAATACTCAACCTCGTAGAGTTCACTCCCACTATACCATTTAATCTCCCTTGCCTCCACCATAATTTTGATTTAGGTTAGGACCTACATCATATGGTATTGAAAATGTATTGTTTATTGTTACAATTTTATATTTATGCTTTTGACTGTTATGAAGTTAATTTCAATGGTAAAAAGGGATATTAAAATTTAAGTAATTTTATTGTAATACAGTAAATGTACGCCTGAAAATGCAATTTCCTTATGGAATAGCGATATATCGATAATCGTTCAGCATATCGATGTATTTTCTACGATATATATCGTTTATCGAAATTAGGTTTGGAATATCAATATATCGATATTTAATTTATTTCCTCCATCACTAAGTATGATCAAGGCTTCTATACTCTCAATAGGTTATCTCGTTTTTCATTCGCCAATCAAATAGCTAGTTGGCTGATGACGGGTGAAGAGTCCATGCTGATTGATCCTTTATTTTCAAATTGATCAGCGTACATTATAAACATAATCGCCTCAAATAAAAACATTACAAGGGGTATAAACCAAGTGTGTACGTATCATGAAATAAAATAATACGTTGAAAGTGTTTACACCGTGTATATAAAAGCTGTACTTACACTTGTCACTGCATTATTTTTCTGTATTTCTTAACAATTCGTCTTCTCTCAGTGTCTGCCGTCCGTTTTCGTCTGCTAGTTTCCAGTCTTGTGTTCACATACTAGAGTCGTATAAAGAACCTAGTTTTGACTGTACAATCAACAATAAAATCTCACGTGGAACGTTATGTACGAACATTGCCACATATTCTTTGGTTCTTTTTATAATATTCCGCCCATTTTTAATCGTGTTCTTGCCATGAAACTCATTGTAGAATTTTTCAGTATTATTGATCATGCTGGTGACGACATGATTAAACCTTCAAAAGAAAGAATAATGTAGGTACTAAAATTTAAGAGGGCCAAGATGGTGGTGTTTTTGTTTTAAATGTACATTTATAAAAAATCTAACATTGAATGATTTTAATATCTCATTCTAAAGTTTAGAAAAAGGGGCATGTACTGGTAATGAAATGTCAACAACACGTTCATTTATAATGAGTAATCATTATAACTCAACAATGAATTGTCACTGGAGGCTATTATGATTAACTCTCTGATTATGCCATAATGACAAAATGTCATAAATCGTTAATATAAAATCAATATAATGAGAATTATAGTGAAAAATATCATTGGTATCAGTCGTTAACCCTCTATCCCTTTGGTATGTTACTGTTAGTATAAGTAGCATGATTGTTTTGTTAATTGTAAGTTATGTACGACCCAGCAGAGATTACAAAAGAAAGAAAATAATTTGTAGGTTTCGGCTTTATTTTAATTAAAGCTGCTCGAAAATCAGGAACAAAATCGTCATCTTTAAAATGATCAGAGCATAATCTGCTTGTATCAAGGTTGAATTTATCCTGTCTTTTGCACACAATTTTTTTCTAATTTCCTAAATCTTTAGGATTGGTAAAGGAAGACAACTCTTAATTGTTATCGTTAGAATTGTTGCATACCGCAACATCCTATCTTTGACCTGGCATAATGCATTCAAAACAACATAAACAAGAAAAAACACGAGATACTGCTTTGAAGCATTTGAGCTTTGGAGCGCTCAGCTAACTTGTGACGTCAGAATCCCTCTCCTTTCCCCGTCGATCCCTCGCCAACAAGCTCTATACTAATGCAACCTATGAGAAGTTTAGAGTCCGAGTCCGAGGACATGCCATGGGATAACCTGACACATGCCTTACGATTGGTGAAAAATCTCAACTACGCAATCAACTCAATTGAGGTTCGAAACACTACTCGAGCGCATTCTAGGAATAAGGCCAGCTTCTTAATATCAGACCAAGTCTTTATTCTGTAGAATGGTGGTAAGTAAACTGCGAAGTTCAGGTTCCGATATGGAGGACTTACATACTTCCCCGATTTTTACTACATTTTTATGTACATATTTCACACTTTGATAATACATAAAATCCGCGGGCCTAATTATCATCATCTTATCCAGACGCTAGATAATCATAGCAGTTGATAAAGCGTCGTGAAAAAATCTTCTATGAATTATATATTTACTAGTGGCTTGTGTAACAAATGCTGCAAATTTAGTTAATTATAAGTTCAAATAAAAATTTTCATATTTATTTTCCAGAAAGATTACCAGACATTTTGAAATGTATTTGCTTCCATAATGATGAAGATGTAACATTTAAAGCAAAGTAATAACTCAATAATCCTGTCAAAAATATCTCTTTTAAAAAGCTTCCTCTTTAATGTTTTTTATGTTAAATACTTTTTCTTGAACACATCTATCTTCAGTTCTTTGAGTTCTCCCTACAACAAAATGATATGCTCGGCAGCGATCTCAGGTCTAATCGATTAAACCAAATGAATATGAAATTAATTTTGATAAGATGCAGCTAAAATAGAAAGCATGACTCAATTTACTAATGCCTCTTCCATATTACTGCACTACATCCTAGAAAATTAGAGAATCACACATATAAGTATCTACACGGCCCAGCCATTAAATATATCAAAAAGACCCACACCACTTCAGTAATAACTGTAACAATATTTCATTTTTAATAGCAATATTGTTATGTTACGTAAGTTTTGTAGTTTTCAGTAACTCTATACATACTATAGCCGTTACTCTGTAAATTATAGATATTAAGATCTAATTTAAGATATTCTCTACGCCTACTTATATAACCCCAAAAGGATTCACTTTCATATCATCGATATATCAATAGTATGAGTGACAAATACATCATGGCATAAACTGTGATAATATTAAAATTTTAATGTAATAATATCATCAAACCTTCTTAGGTATTGTAGTTTCTAACATCCAATACACTGCTGCACCCAGAAAATTACGCACCAGAGAATCAGACCAGTAAATTATTTTAGTAAGTCTTGAGATGTTCTAAAAAATTACACAAATGAAGATCGACATAGCTATTGGAATTATGGTGTCAGAAAATC
This sequence comes from Periplaneta americana, assembly GCF_040183065.1. NCBI lineage: Eukaryota > Metazoa > Arthropoda > Insecta > Blattodea > Blattidae > Periplaneta > Periplaneta americana. The sequence goes on from NC_091123.1 coordinate 177,682,650, forward strand.
TGAGCTCTAAATATGTAAGCAATCCTGCAAGTCATGGCCTTCGTGTAATATTGTTTATTGTAGTGTGTGTTTTGTTTTATTCTGAAAAGCCATTAGTTCTCAAAACTGACGACAGATGGATTTTGGAAAATTGGAAAATTATGTAGGAAAATTGACATTCCACTGAAAACTACTATTTTTCTGAAAAACTTTGGGTTCCAAGCTTCAAAATGAGGGGTCATTTATTAAAATCGTTTCAGCCGTTTTCCCGTAATTTTCATTACCAGTTCAAATTATATATATAGATGTCACTTTAAGGTTAATTATTTCTGGTTTATATTTCTGAAATAAAGATTCTAGTGAAAAAGTTTTTATATCCACATCGAAGCCTGTACAGTTCGTGTTTTCGAAATGTGACGAAAGTTTTGAAGCACCCGGTATATGTACGTGCTCTTATATCTATAAATCGGCATACAGTTATGTGTATAATGCTTTCATAAATCACCATATGGTACTACAGTTCAATCTCAACATCCATCATCTCTATGTACATTGGAGATGATTTATCATAAATGTTACATTTCAATTTTACAGGAAAATTATACACAGTATCTATGGAATTCGTTGAATCTAACAAGTATTAAATTAATGAAGATTGTTATGAAACAAAAGTGTCTAATTATTTGCATATAAAAATTTGGACAATGATATCACAATAGTTTTCCCCTTACTGGACCTACATAAAAATAATACGTACGAGTTTCAATCAACTGTAGCGCTTAGCTCTTTAAAAATGTTATAGAATGTTGTTACGGCATTTCTACGTTTTGAATTGCAAATGTTAATGTTTCTATTTAACAATTTATCTGTAATGATAACACGCTTAGAATTCCGACCGATGTGACTTGCGGACAGCATTACTGTTGGAGATTTTTGCTTTAATTGACGCAGATAATTTTTTTAAATTGCGTTGTTTACTCTTTAATTTCTTAATGAAATGTGTACCAAAACGAAGTATACTTTCAACTTGAATAATTGCGAAGAATGAATCATGGACTATTAATTTAAATAACGTACTTTAGAAATATATATTTTGAGTGAGATTTCATAAAGTTACAACGACTGACAAGGGCTATTGTTTAAATGTCCATGATTTCAAAGAAAACCAAACAACTTTGCAGAGTCTCTCTGTATAATCTATACTAATAATAAACCTGTAGCCAAAATTTTTCTGGTAATTTTCGATTTTCTAAAAATAATTGGTGTTAACATGTATAATTAACCATCCTGAAACCGAAAATCGCTTTTTTGAAATTTTTGTTTGTATGTCTGTCTGTCTGTATGTTTGTTACCTTTTCACGCGATAATGGATGAACGGATTTCGATGAAAATTGGAATATAAATTAAGTTCGTTGTAACTTAGATTTTAGGCTATATGGCATTCAAAATACGTTATTTAAAAGGTGGGTTATAAGGGAGCCTGAATTAAATAAATCGAAATATCTCGCTTATTATTGATTTTTGTGAAAAATATTGCATAACAAAAGTTTCTTCAAAACTAATTTGCGATAAGTTTTATTCTTTGAAAAATTTTGATAGGACTGATATTTAATGAGATAAATGAGTTTTAAAATTAAAATAACTGCCATCTAAGGCGGTATATTGAAATAAAAAACAAATGACTTCGTCTATAAGGGGCCTTGGACACAACAATCGAAAGCTATGAAACATAGCCTACAGACAATGTTTCTGTGTTTGTATGAAGTAATATAGGAAGCTAAATTAACCGATTTGTATAATTAATTACTATTTCATCATTGGAAAGTGTAGTTTCTCTAGATGGACATAATGCTATAATGTTATTACAGTAACTTGTGAGTGAATTGAGGACAGGTAAGATTAAAATAGCTTCTTATGCACAGAAAACTTGATAGGTTGTTCTGTATATTCATTTCCTGTATTTCTTAAAATAATGTTCATGAACATATTCATTTTTATCTCAGAGAATTAACGAACAACGAGAGTGTATTGATTTAGTATGCAGTAATAGTACGTTAGCTTAGCAATCCATTATTTTATAATTCATATTTTAACTATGCTCAATTGAATCGTGTTAAAATACATAAAATATATATATGCAATAAATGCAATGCAAAAAAATTGGGTAATGAGCCAAGCAGATTATGTTGCGCTGTTGTAAAAGCTGTTCCTCCTGAGATTCAAGAGCTCCCACAACAAATTAAAAACTTTCTAATTCGAGTACATCCGTTATCAACACACTTTTTAGATAATATAATATAATATAATATAATATAATATAATATAATATAATATAATATAATATAATATAATATAAACATAATAATAAATCTATAGCCAAAATTTTTCTGTTAATTTTCGCTTTCCCAAAAATAATTGGTAATAACAATTAATAACATGTTAAAGGAATTGCCATTGCACCAAATAAGTGCTCTCTGGATCAAAATGATCGCATTTTAATATTTTAAATACAATTAAAATGAAGTAACATATTAAACGATTTACCCTTCTATCAAACACGAATGTTCCCTGGATCAAACGTCCTATTTTAATTATGTAATTACTTTATATTTATTTCTAACGGGTGCAGCGGAGCGCACGGGTACGGCTAGTTATGTTTATAAAGTCGTGAAAGTAAACATAATGTTAGTGAATAAACCCTGATAAATAAGGTGTAATAACACGAAATCTGTAAGGATTGGTGTGGTACGAATTAAAGGTGGAGGTTGGAGAAATCCACGAATACTGAAGTCATTCATATGAGTCGATTGTGCTACTTTCAAATTTCGACGTAGTCGAGAAATGGTCGGTAAATTTTGCCTGGAGGTCCCTCATTCAGAGACAAAGCTCTTTTATATGCCGTAAATTTACGAGACTGGACTCCAGCTGTACTTCCCTTCCAAGGAAGCTATACTACGGGTTTATATTGTCCGTAAGTCAGTCATTCACGGTCGGGTTCGAAACTGAGGATCTCAGCTTCAGTGATAAGCACTCACAGTGGTTAAAAAAATAAAATAGAATGTTTTATTTTCGCTGGCAGAGTTAAGACCATAAGGCCTTCTCTTCCACTCAACCAGCTTTAATCAATGCAATAGTTACATACGTATTTAAATTATGAAAATTTACAATACACTTAAAAGATTCTTCAGCAATATTTTTCAGTCAAGTTTTAACGATTAGCACATGTTTTTAATTTGAGATAAACCTATAAGATAAAGTAATAACTTAATTTATGAGCTAATGTAATTATAACAATAACCATCATTTTAACCAACTAGCTATCTCAACTTAATAATCAGGTATTTAACGACACTGTATCAACTTATAGGTTATTTAGCATCGATACAATTGGTGATAATGGGAGAGTTAACTCTGAGGTTATTTATTTTGTTTGTCTGTTTATTTCATTTTATTTATTTATTTATTTATTCATTGAGTCATCGATTGGTTTATTCATTCATTACTTCATTGGTTGAATAATTAATTGATTCTTTGATTAATTCAAACTTCAAACCGAAAAATGGTTACAAAATAATCCTTTTTACAACACGAATGAACGTTTTTGATAATGATGTAATATTTCAGTTGGATGTTGTTATGTTTTTAATTTTTTAAATATTGACACATTGTATTTATTTATTACCTTAAGTATAGTAAAACATTTAGGAATGGTTAATATAGTGAAGTGAGTTTATTATCATATTATATTATTATATTATTTTTATTTGATTATTATTATTATTATTATTATTATTATTATTATTATTATTATTATTATTATTATTATTATTATTATTGCATTCGTGTTGTGTTGAGTATAGTATGGTAGATATATAATATAAAATAGTACTGTACTGTTACTAGAAGAGCTGGAAAGTTAAGAAGTAGTTCATAGGCTAGTACTGGTGAAACTGTTATATTATATCCCAGATCACGTCATATAGATTGCTCATTCCTATGTTAAAATCGGTTGCACTTTGAAGAGAACAATCGCCAGGATCGCCACCCGTCCGCCGTAAACGAACACGAGATTGCAGTACAGTCGCTAATGCAATTCAAATGAGAGTTATGATGTGACTCCTTATGTAACAACTAGATGGCAGCATAGTAAACCTGACAAAATTGTTACTGTCAAAGCCTATAACGCAGAGCAATCTGGGTGCATATGATCTAGGGTTTATTTACTTTGTATTGGATATAGGAATGACGGATTTGAACTGGAATGCATCAAATCCGCCATATCGAGACAAGATTGATGAGAAATGGAAATAAATATCAATATTAGAATTGTATATTTGAAATTGATAATACTATATAACTTGGACTTATTGTTTAGTGTATGTATTAAATAGGTTATTTTACGACGCTTTATCAACATCTTAGGTTATTTAGAGTCTGAATGAAATGAAGGTTATAATGCCGGTGAATTGAGTCCGGGGTCCAGCACCGATAGTTACCCAAAATTTGCTCATATTGGGTTGAGGGAAAACCTCGAAAAAAACCTCAACCAGGTAACTGGCCCCGACTGGAATTGAACCCGGGCCACCTGGTTTCGCTTCCAGACGCGCTAACCGTTACTCCACAGGTGTGGACTGTATGTATTAACTTTGTTAATTATTAATAAATAATAAAAAATAATTTATTACCTTAACTAAGCCTTTTGTACTATTGAAACTTCAGGTAAATAAAGAATAATTATGAATATGAATTGAAATAATGTTAAGCATTTTATTTGCACTTTATAAACCATTGGCCTCGCGGGGTTTGAAACCGCGAACCTCGAATCGAGTGGCCTGTATGCTGACCACGAGGCCAGCGAGGATGGCTGTTACATGGTAAACCATTCTTCCTGTTACAAACAAGGGAGCGTTTGTGGCTGGAGAGAGGCCAGGGCTAACCTCGGACCATCCAGACGATGCTCTCTTGTTTCTCCCCTGTGTCGTACTTGCATAATTCATTCAATAATTTACCGAGGAGAAGCGCGCCATTTCACGAATGCTAACGCTAATGAATGTTAAGCTAATGGATTCTTAACAACAGTGCGCATGTGCAAGATTAAAATACCAGGAAGCACGCCTTACAAGTAATTGAAACACCTGATAAACATAAATGGAGACAGGAACAAAATGACAGTATTGCCAATATATGAAATAAATATTTCAATGCTAAAATGTTTTTCACAAATAAATAAATAAATAAATAGTCTAAATAAATAAATAAATAAATAAATAAATAAATAAATAAATAAATAAATAAATAAATAAGTAAATAAATAAATAACAAAATAAATAAACAAATAAAAAATAAATAAATAAACAAATAAATAAATAAAATAAATAAAAAAATAAAAAATAAATTAATTAATTAATAAAAAATAAATAAAAAATAAAAATAACAAAAAATAAAATAAATAAATAAAATAGAAAAATAAAAATATATAAATAAATAAATAAATAAAAATACATAAATAAATAAATAAATAATAAATGAAAAATAAATAAAAATAAATAAATAAATAAAAACATTAATAAACAAATAAAATAAAAAATAAAACAAATAATAAATAAATAAATAAACTAAAAAATAAATAAATAATTAAATAAAAAATAAATAAATAAAAAATAAAAAAATAAATGAATAAATAAATAAATAATAAATAAATAAGCAATAAATAAATAATAAATAAATAAAATAATAAATAATTAAATAAAAATAAATAAATAAATAATAAATAAATAAGCAATAAGTAAATAAGTAATAAATAAATAAATAAATAAAACAATAAATAATTAAGTAAAAATAAATAAATAAATAAATAAATAAATGTTGTAATGATTTGTGAACCTATTATCTTTATATGATAAGTTTATTTGACGGAAAATCTGTCCAATCAGACATTTTTACATTAGGATAGGCTTACATCATTGTTTACAAAATAAGGCTTTAGTGATTAATAGTTTTATATATGTTTAATTTGTTACCAAAGGAAATATAATAAATCTGCGTAATTAAACAATTTTCAGTATCATCAAACCTTTACCATTATGGCGGATGATCACTCGGCGTCACGCAAACACAAGTAGTATCCTATTTTTCGATACCGAGATGATAATGAAAGGGAAATTTGGACTGTTTGTGAAATTATGAGGGAAAAACGGGAGAAGCAAGAGAGAAGCCTTCACAACCTTGGCTTTGTTCACCACAAATGCAACTCTGTCATCGCCGAGATTTGAACTCATTTCCTCTATCGTCAGTGCTCTGCCAACTGAACTACTAAAGCAGCTATTTTAGGCAAATTATCTAAATTGCACATGTTAAATTATTTTCCAATGTGAATTACTTTTTCTTTTAAATTTTCGTACTTCCAGTCACAAAAAACTGACAGTCACACCAATATTTCGTAAGATATAAAGTTATTTATATTTCACATTCACAAAGTTATGCTCGTTTTATTGCGCCATATAATTTTAAACTAAAAAGAGCCGTAAAATAATTCGATAACGTGTGATGCCAGTAAACCCAGCCACTTCAAGTCAGGGCTTGCATTTCTCATATAACTGTGGTTACAAATGGTTCTGTTACACATATTGTTTCTTTGTGTATACATCTCAAAGCAAATCTTTAAAACTTCCTCCGTATTATTATGACATCGTTTATAATCACTTATCTCCTGATAAGCACTACAATTAGCAATCAGTCTCTCGTACTTGAGTCAAGAGATTAAAATAGTATTTGCTGCAGATATTTTCCTGATTTGGAAAGCACATGAGAATACTCCAATACTCGTTAGTGCAGATTGTTATTAATGTAAGTGAAGGTGTTAACGCCATGGAGGTTATATCGCCATCTAAAATTTTGTAATTAGTTACGTGAAAATCTGCGTTGGCAGCCCTAGTCAGAGAGTGATCTGTGCAAAAAAGTGTGGTGTTTAGAGGAACCTTTCTTAAACATCTAGAAACAACAATGAAACGGATTTCTTGCTTAGTGTGAGTTTAATAACCTTTAAGTGAAGAAGTTTGCACTTAAATTGGTTTTTAGTGACGTGAATTTTGTATTCTGCATAAAGTAAGTACAGACAATTGAATTTGAAATATAGTGAATGATGAAATGTTTTGTGCACTGCCTGTTGGATCACATCCTATGGCTGCCTATACTGCCTGCCCAATCAACGGTTATGCGCGAACAGCCGCTAGGTGGCAGGTAATGACATTGCATACACTGATAATGTTAATAGCGGTGGACACTGCCTGCCATCTAACGGTAAAATAACTTTGAATGAGCAGGCAGTTTACGCCAATCACTCCGTATTATTATTTTTTCGCGGCATTCAAATCATTCTAACCTATCTGATAATATCCCCCCTTTCTTAACTGCAAATGAGCACAAACGCTACTTAGGTATAAATTTTTCTGACATTTTGCATATCTGATTCCCTAACCGTTTCTATACTAGAAGCCAGGTTATGAACCGACTAAACCGGAAGCAACGTTCTGTTGGTCTCTTTCCGAGCTCTGTTGCCACATAGTGGGGCGAGATTCAAAGCGTGTTCAGCGTTTGTCACCGATATGTTTAAAATAACTACTGTATATAGTTCTCGATAACACTATCCACAATATTAGTAATTAAAATTACTGTTTTTAAGAAAGCACGAGCTAATGACGCTGGTACGAAATGCGTCTCGTAATGCACGTGGTACTGCAAATGAACTGGCTACACTGTCTCTGTGATTCCGTTGCCAGATTTTCGTTAGCAGACGACATTTTCACGCGAGGTCCAATGAAAAGCTCCGTTCTTGTTCTCCCCTCCACCCCCCCCCCCACACTCATCGTGTCATCACTGCACAGGCTACCCCTCTAACCCGCACTTTCCTCTCGCCAATCCAACTACTTCCTGTTTCGTCGGTTCATAACCTGGCTTTTAGTATAATGTGTATCATTTTACCTTTTAGGCGTGTTTCCAAATTATATGTAATACGCTTTGTCAAATCTGGCAACCTTTTCATAAGGGAAGCTAAATTTATTTATTATATTTATGCGATCCAGCAGGCGGTGGTTTTGAGATATGCAGGTCGTATAACCAAATACCTTACTATAATAATACCAGACAGCTGTATACTAGCAGCATTGACGTGAGTGCGAAATATCGCGGACTTGACATCTAACGGAGCGGGATGGAATTACGTCCACATATACAAATATTAACATATCTGGATTCGGACTGTTGTTTAAAACGTGAGTTACTAATGTGGAATAATATATGAAACACTTAAGAAACGTTGAATAACATTTAATGTAAAATTATTATCTTATATCAAAGCTGCATATTATGAGAAATATTGTATACTTCATATTACTTTCCGTAATTAATTGTTACATATTTTTTCTTTGCTTTAGTGAGACAAAATCAATTCTGACATTAAGAATGAATTTACAATAATGCTTTATATACGCATTGCTGACAACTGCAAAGATAAAATTGATAGTAATCTGATGCTTGTAATAATTAGTAAAGGCATGTGAACAACAATAAAACTTAATTTGATAAAAACCTTAAAATTTCCATTACATTTTAACTTCTATACTTTTATTAGGTCTAAATAAAAAAAACTAATTTGTATTTTTCTATCAACACAAAGACGAAGGAATTAGACCTACTAAAGAATGTTGTTGACTCACGTTTTATGAACTCTCGGAAATCGAAAGTACGATTTGGAGCAATTTGTAATGCTGTAATTGTAGCAATTATAAACAGCACACATACACCCTGACATTTTAACACAGCACTAATTAATAAAACTATTAACTAGCCCAGCAACAATATACATTGCAGTTGATTACAGCTTGTTTCACGAGTATCACCACATCGGCGCCTAGGTAGCAGCACCAGCGTCGTTCGCACGTAAAATTGCTAGCTGTCCAGTATTATTATAGTAAGGTATTTGGTATAATTGCAATGTTTAGATCGATTTATTGTTGTGGATAGTTTTTTTAATGAATGAATTTAAATCAGCTGCACGGTTGAGGTTAATTGATTGTCATCTTATCTTTGCTCTGTATCTATGTACCAACACAATCCACTCGAATATTGATACATTAGTGGAAAACAAGAGGTGTCTGGGATGAGTAATCACTAAATAGATGAATGTTCAATAGTTTGTGTGTGGACTTATCAATCTTATCCTAATTTATGTTTAGGCTGATGATTGTTTTTACAATACGAGTTTATGTAGTATCCGCCACTGAAGAAAATTTGAAATTGAGAGAGATATATGGACGCCAATCGTATCTGAAAGACTTTGAGTGAAGTTGGCGTCATACTTTGCCATTCATCTGACAGCAAACGTTCTGATGGAGGCAGATAAAAAAGTTAAATTTTGGCCACTCGACTGCAATTACGAGGGCCGTAAAAAAATAAGTTCGTCAGGGGCCGCTAACAGAAAAAAAAACACACACACACAATTTTATTGGACAAATTTATTGGAACGGACACAGCAATTGTTGAGCTATTTTTCAACATATTTTTCATCGGAATAGAGACATTTCTCATATCATGGGATCGACAGAGAGAGGTGCAGACGCAGTCAAACGCTGGTTCCGATCTGAGGCGGCTGACTTCTACGACACAAAAGTTGATCCTATGGTATGACAAATGTCTCAATTCCAGTGGGGAATATGTTGACAAATAGTGCAACAATTGATGTATCTGTTTCAATAAATATTTCTATGTAATTGTGTTTTTTTCTATAAACGGCCCCAGGGAAAATCACTTTCCGGACGGCCTCGTAATTGCGGTCGAGTGGCCAAAATTTGTATAAGCACTTCTTTTGACATTATTAACTTGGTGAAATAAAAATATTTAACTTTTTTATCTGCCCCCATCAGAACGTTTGCTTGCCTGGTTTAGGCAGAAAACGTTCTCGGAAGTGTCACTAAATCTATCGACCTCACTAGAACTATTGAATTCGGGCTAGCAAGCAAATAATGTCGCTGTATTTTAGGCCCAGAGTAGTGCACCTTTATAATTTATGTTATAAAACTCTGTTCCATCCATAATTAATCGGTTACGGCGTATGCAAACGCAAAGAATCACGAATTAAACATTGGAATGGATATTTATCCTTCGTCTACGTCATATTCTGAATAGATGGAGATTCTGTGTTGTGCTGAGTCCAATAAATTGAAGCCTCAAAGTCTATTAACCCTAAGAAACTGGAATCAAAATACTGTATGTGTTCATCAACTATAGGTAGAAATAGCCTAAAATTTACGCTTACAAGCAAACATTCTCATGGGAGCAGATAAAAAAGTTTTTTTTCTTCCACCATGTTAATAATGTCAAAAAAAGTGCTTGTACAAATTTTGGCCACTCGAATGCAATTGCGAGGGCTGTAAAAATGTTTACCTGGGGTCGTTTACAGAAAGGAAACACAATTTCATGGAAAGATTTAGTGAAACAAATACAGTAATTGTTGAGCTACTTTTCACATATTCCCCACCGAAATTGTGACATTAACTTTTGTATCCCTGTGTCGTGGAAGTCTGCTGCCTGGAATCTGCACCTCTCTGTCGATTTCATGGTACGACAAATGTCTCAATTCCAGTGGAGAATATGTTAAAAATAACTCAACAAATTGTTGTATCTGTTCAAATAAATTTTTCCAATGAAATTGTGTTTTCTTTCTGTAAACGGCCCGAGGGAAACATTTTTTACGGCCCTCCTAATTGCGCTCGAGTGGCCAAAATTTGTACAAGCACACGTTTTGACGTCCCGCACCGTGGCGTCGTGGTCTAAGGCATCTTGCCTAGGACTCGCGTTACGGAATGCGCGCTGGTTCGAGTCCTCATGGGGGAAGAAATTTTCTCATGAAATTTCGGCCAGTGTATGGGACCGGTGCCCACCCAGCATCGTGATGCACTTGGGGAGCTACGATAGGTAGCGAAATCCGGTTGCGAATACCAGCTATAACGGCTGGGGGAATCATCGTGCTAACCACACGATACCTCCATTCTGATTGGATGATCGTCCACCTCTGCTTCGGCATGTGGGTGTGAGGCCAGCAGCCGGCTGGTCCGTCTAGGCCCTTCATGGGCTGTAGCGCCATGGATTATTACATGTTTTGACATTATTAACATGGTGGAAGAAAAAAAATAACTTTTTTTATCTGCCCACATGAGATTGTTTGCTTGTTAGTTTTTAAGTCCCGATAGGGATATGATAATCTCTGGATAAAAGCTGAAGTCATGTTGAACATTTACCGCAGATTTCATATCTACCTCATTTGGTGATTTCGTAATGATGTATGCAATTTTCCAGTCTGGAAGAAACAAACTGTGTCAGTGAATAATGCAATGTAGGTCGCAATGATAAGGGAAGTTACCGCGATGATAAATAAAGAGGGTCAATGAGCGGTAATCGAACCGAGGAGGCTTATCCTTTTACCTCGAGGCCACTGTGCTGCCAGTTCAACTGTTAAGCATTACATGGCTGACCTGTTATCAAGTGTGTGGGCCTGAAAACTGGTGGAACACTTGGGTTCCTCTATGTACAACACTCAGTGGCTATACTGATCTGTATTACACAGATCAATTCGTGTCTTGATAAACAATTTCCTTTTGCATATACACTTTGAGCCAAAAAAGGCACAAAATTAGAAATACTGTATTTTCGGAAATACATAACATTAATTTATAATGACTATTTCGTTTATATGACGTCATTCCATTTTCGATCAATGAAGTGTAATGAAATTATGAATTCCAACCAATCACAGTCACACTTTGCGATAATTTTTGCAGCTAGATTTATCGCTATCAATTTATCGCATGGTCGTTCTTTTGTTTAATCGTTGTCGCCAACTGTTTCCCCGTAAATTGATGCAACTACACGGTTAAACTTTTCTTTCAACTTTAAAGCATGAATGCAAGATTAATATTTAATATTAATTAATATATTTACGCAGTGAAGACGACGTTCAAAACGGCGCACCATGTAGACACAAAATCTTCATGCATCTTAATTTAACGTACGTTTTAAACTTGATTCTTTCAATATTCTTCCCAGATTGCACGCATACGCGATTGGAATATTGAACTGTGTAGATGCAGCTTTAGTTCCGTTACACACTACAGCGAGAATGCGTTTGTCGAGCTATAAAAAATGCTTTCCTGTAGCACGTAGTAACGGTCGAAATAAGGCACAGCTGACACTGGTCCTGCTCACACAGGTAATCTAACCTTTATTGTAGCCTATAAAGTATATCTTCATCGTCTAATTCCATTTCCATTGTAGGCTATCTGAAAAAAATTATATTCATTCAGATTAGATAACTGCGTTTTCAACGATTCTTCATTTAATTAATGAATTAATCAGGTTACTGTAATTATATTATAAAATTTTAAATTAAATCATGATTTCAGCAGATAATGAAAATGTATTTATGTCATAATAATAAAAGTGCAGTACATGTAATTAACATTGTTAAACCTGTATTTCGCTTTTCGCAATTGGCATTACTGAATAATAACATCGAATTTCTTTATTGCAGTAATCGATATTCATATATTTCAACTTCACGATGTCTGAATAGGTTAAGTATTTGTAAATATACAATTATTAACATTTTGTAATCGAATTTTAGGGATATATTATTTACATTTTTATTTTATTCACGAAATAGTCCTAATAAAATATGTCACTCGAGGTCTGAGATTTCCCAGATAAATCCACTCGCTTCGCTCGTGGATTTATCGGCACATCTCAGACCTCTCGTGACATTACTACCGACTATTACACTTTTACAACGTCACACTACTTTTGACCAATAAAACGGTACGAAAGGACGTATTTCAACCAATCATGGCTGTTTATCGCACAATTTTATCGCGTCCCTAGCATTCGTTTAATTTTATCGCGTCCATAGCATTTGTTTATTTTTATCATTACCCTAGCATTTGTTTCTTTGTTTGCCAATATTTCAAACTGCACTGGTCTGGACGTCAAAAAACAGAAAATTACAAACCACTCCAGTCGATGCACAGCACTTTCAAATGTGACTCGCATTGGCATTCAAGAACAAGAATTAATAAAGATCACTGGTCATAGCTATGCATCTTCCCTGAAACCCTATTTACAAATAAATGAAGAGCACTATTCGGAAATCCTGAATAAGTTGAGGAATATACCATGTACTGTACATCAACGAGTTCACTTCTCTTACGCACACGTCCAATATAACATCAACTGAACCACCAACCACTAAAACATTCAAATTTGAAAATTGTACCTACTTTCAATAATTGTTTCTTTTAAAATTATTCATGTTTATTTTTTATTTCATCATCGTTAATTAAAATGTTTCTTGTTTATTTCATCATCCCTAATTAAAACTTTTCTAACACTCGTTTATATTATTTAGGTTATGTTATAGCTTCTGCTATATGATATTATGAATAGTCACGTATCAGAGATTGTCTAATACTAAGATTTATTGAAAAGCATCTGTCAAGTGACGTTGATTACTGGGATCGGGATAATTGAAGTGGAATGCAAATGTTTTAATAAAAATGAAACTGAACCAACAAAGCCTTCTTGACCAATAACCGTCCACAGAGTTCAATGAAGATTCAATAGTTGGCACAACTGATAAGAAAACAGCTATTCATAACACACTACTGCCATCTACTACGTAATATTTATAATGTTGAGATGGTACAAGTTTGAAGACAGTTTTGTATTTTCGTAAGTCAATTAATATTTTATTGTATTGGAGTACTTCGTTACTTCTAATCTTTATATACTTTCTTCTAATCGTGTAATAGTCAATTAAATCCCACTCGAGTTTTGATTTTCTCTAGGTATAACCAAAACCTCTAGTGAGATTACTGTTGAATACACTGTTGGAAAGAGTAGACTTTAAAGATGAGCAGGACTTTTTGTTATATTTTTTAGGCCTAATTTAAATCTTATGGAGGTCAATACACAATGTTGCGAAAAATGTGGTTTTTGAAGACAATTTATTACTTCAAAATGCAGAAACTGAATGTTGGCAAAATTAATAATAATTAATGATCTTTCAAATTATCAAAATTAAAAATGATGCTCTATGTGACCGCCATTTGCGCTCACAACCATTTGTAGGCGTCTTCTCCATTGTCCAATAGCACTGGATATCTGTCTTTGATCAAGCCGGTCCCAACATTCAAGAAGGCGTTGTCTTAAATGTTCAATATTACGAATTCTTGTTTTGTAGTAAACTGCTTTTTGTAGTTTATTCCATACAAAATAGTCCATAGGATTAAGATCTCGTTTGAAACTCCAGCGGAAACCATCAGAGAATGTCAGAAATGCGATCTTTCATGCAATAATCTCTCAGGAGGGATATCATGTCCGTATCTTGCTAATCAATCGTTGTACACTTGAAACAGACCATTCTCGCTGAGCGTGGTTCCTTACAATTTGCCGAGGAGATTATCATATTGGTGCAAATGTTTAATGAAAATCTTGTCTTCTTTCGTTAAGCGACCCATTATTCACAATATGAGAACTCAAAACGGAAGAAAACAAATGATGATAGCACAACAAACGGCTTGGCCTGCTGAACTCGTAAGACCATAATGCTTAGTTCGGCATAAATCAGGGCTGGGCACATCACGTGATTCTGAGAAATGAGCGCTGTGTGCTTTAAAGAGCTGAGCTTGCGAGCGCTGTGACGTATGCATACTGTACGTCATTCAGTGTCGGTGCAGTGGTGACTCTGCAGTATGATGTTGAACTTTGAAGACGGAGCTTCCGCTCATACACTAAAGCGGCCCGCTACTCCCAATGCTTTTAACGTATCATGGGAGGAGGAGTTCTTTTTGGTAGAGAGCAGTGGATTAGCAAAGTGTTTAATTTGTCATAAAACACTCCAACTGATTAAGAAGTTCAATATCCAACGACATTATTCTTTGCAACATGCTACTGAATATGACAAATATGTTGGTAATGAACGCCATAAATTAATACAACTAAAAGAAATTGTTTCTCAGGTACATTATATTAGAGTATCTATTTGATATTTATATTGCATTGCAATTTATTATACATTCAGTAATATAAAATTTTAAATTACACAAGTATTGTGATATATCATAGTATAGCATATTAAAGTTCATGATATGTCATATATATTACATCATATTATATTATATCATATATACGTCACGTCACGTCACGTCACGCCACGCCACGCCACGCCACGCCACGTCATGTCATATTATATCATATATTATATTATATTATATTATATCATGTCATATATATTATATTATGCTATTATATTATATTATATTATATTAGGGAAACACGGAAATTTTACTTGAAGCAAGTAAAGCGATCGGTTTGGAAGTAAATCCCGAAAAGACAAAGTATATGATTATGTCTCGTGACCAGAATATTGTACGAAATGGGAATATAAAAATTGGAGATTTATCCTTCGAAGAGGTGGAAAAATTCAAATATCTTGGAGCAACAGTAACAAATATAAATGACACTCGGGAGAAAATTAAACGCAGAATAAATATGGGAAATGCATGTTATTATTCGGTTGAGAAGCTTTTATCATCCAGTCTGCTGTCCAAAAATCTGAAAGTTAGAATTTATAAAACAGTTATATTACCGGTTGTTCTGTATGGTTGTGAAACTTGGACTCTCACTCTGAGAGAGGAACATAGGTTAAGGATGTTTGAGAATAAGGTTCTTAGGAAAATATTTGGGGCTAAACGGGATGAAGTTACAGGAGAATGGAGAAAGTTACACAACACAGAACTGCACGCATTGTATTCTTCACCTGACATAATTAGGAACTTAAAATCCAGACGTTTGAGATGGGTAGGACATGTAGCACGTATGGGCGAATCCAGAAATGCATATAGAGTGTTAGTTGGGAGACCGGAGGGAAAAAGACCTTTAGGGAGGCCGAGACGTAGATGGGAGGATAATATTAAAATGGATTTGAGGGAGGTGAGGTATGATGATAGAGACTGGATTAATCTTGCACAGGATAGGGACCGGTGGCGGGCTTATGTGAGGGCGGTAATGAACCTTCGGGTTCCTTAAAAGCCATTTGTAAGTAAGTATATCATATCATATCATATCATATCATATCATATCATATCATATCATATCATATCATATCATATCATATCATATCATATATTATATTATATTATATTATATTATATTATATTATATTATATTATATTATATTATATATTAGCAGGATGATAATAATGCACTTAGTGAATCGGCCATGAGAATTAGCTACAAAATTTGCCACGAAATTGCAAGGGAATTGAAAACATTCAACGAAGGTGAATTCATCAAGCGATGTTTAATTATATTGGCAGATGAACTCTGTCCACAGCAAGTAGGGGAAGTGGAAGCCATAAGCCTGTCTCGTAGAACCGTGGTGAGGAGATTGCAGTATGTGTGTATGGGTTATGTAAATAAGCCTAATGATTTGTGTGTGCATAGAGCGAAGTTTATTCCATTACATTAATAAGAGTGTTATAAAGTCTGTACTGTACAATGGCTTGATGTAATATCCTTATAAACTATTATGTACTGACAGACTGAATGACTAGAACAACCGTGGCTCTTGTTACATTAATGCAGGGAAGGTAGCTGTAATGCGAGTCCGCCACTGCGTGAGCGTTCTGCTCTGGCTTGGAATTGAAGTGCCTTGCGGAGCGAGAGCAGCTCTGGTAAGTTAAATGGAGCCGCTCTCATGCCCGGCCCTGGCATAAGCGATCGATTTTGCACTGCCTTACAAAAAATAAAAAATGATGTTTAATAAATGGTAAAAAATTAAATATTACAGTACTTTCCCGGTCTACAAAGACTGTGAAATTTGGCTGTGAAATAAACTGGAATATAATCATTTAAATTTTGTGCCTTTTTTGGCCCACTATATATACAGGGACATCATTTTATTTTTACTTGCATTTTTATTGTACCTGCATTTCTGAATGTACTTCACTCTCACCCCTTCACTAATGTCCTTGCTCCCGTCAGACACACAAACTTACGGCCGCTGTTGCATTCGAAGTCTTCAAGCAGTGAAGTAAACACTGCAGTGTATAGTGTGTTTCATAAATATGATTGCGTTTTCTATAGAAGAAAGAACCTATATTAATAATATCGTACTCAAAAATTATATTCAAGAAACGATAAATTCAATTTCAGAGAATATGCTTCAAAATGTTTTTAATAGTATGCGTAAAGAATTGAAGCCTGCATTGTAATGAACGGCAACCACTTGTTTAAAAATTCGGATTAGCTTTTTTTTGAATTGAGTTGGCTAGAAGCAAAGGAATGCTAGTGACATTTGTAATATCATGAGTTAAGTGCATCCAGTGTAAGCAAAAGTATCTAAAATTTTAGTGGCAAAGGGATATTTTAATCGCATCACACATTAAAATTTAAATAAAAATTTCACCGATTTTACGAAAGCTTAAATATTTAAACCACATTTTCTCAAAAGTAATTTAAGTGCACTTACAGCCCTTTACTTATGACCCCCTCAATTTAAATGCACTCTCTATATTGTATGCTAACATCAATAATTAATATGCTAAATAAAGTAGACATTACATAACGAACAGAGCCGCCTGAAAAGTTGAGTTTTTGAAGAAAAAAAATGTTACTACTCTACTGTATTTTGATAAATTCCGTAAAAGTGATGATCAAACTGAAAATCGTAATATCGTATTTCCCTACAACATAAATGGTTACACTACTTTTCTCTCCTCCTATACCTAGTAAAATGATTTGTTTACATATTGCACTAGCAACTCCAAACTCCTGTAATGGAAGGGGGCAACAGTGTTTCCGAGTATAGCCAGGTTAATGTTAAAAATGTTGGTAAAAATAAAGTGATGTCCCTGTATTTAGTCTACAGTTGTTTGTATATGATAGGAAAGACACTTTAGTCTAGCTCACATAACAGTAAAATACATGGAAATATTCAAATATATTAACATAAATTTATTTAAACAGAGTAATGGAACATGGAACCTATCAAGGATGAAGAATGAAACTGAAGTCGATATGAATCTTAGAGGAAGAGATAACGTCTTATCTTTATTCATGTCGTGTCTTAAAAATCACTACTGGGGATGGACAACACGACACTGTGGGCTTGCTGCAGCCACGGTCGGGATGCGTGGTGCTCTAACCATCCGGTCCGTTTGGGTCTAACGAATAGAAATTAGAACATACTTTGATATTTCGCTGGAGTTCTCAGAAAACTGCTTAAAGTGGAAGGATTTTGTGAGTGGTACCAACGTGTTCCAAGGTCTCTCAGACATGTATCAGAAGATAGTGGATCTCGATGTAAGTGTTCAGAAGATTTTGTATTATGACATCTATTCTAAAAATAGAGAGTACTAAATGTTTATATGGTGACAAGCGATGTCATATAATAGCGCCGGCTATGAAGTGCGCGATAAAGTGATTTGTAGAAAATTTTCAAGAGTAAATATTTCTTCTGCGAAATTTGAAAATATATCTTCCGAAGAATTACATTAGACTTGTCTATTTTTCTTATTTTCATAGTATACTTTCTTATGGACTGCTTTTATGGGGTAATAGTTCCCATACTAATAAGTAGTAGTAGTAGTAGTAGTAGTAATATTTATTTATTTATTTAACCTGGTAGAGATAAGGCCGTCAGGCCTTCTCTGCTCCTCTACCAGGGGATTACAACTATAATATGAACAATAAAATTACAATTAACATTAAATTTACAATTACAATTACAATAAAAATTAAAGTACCACAAGATTACCTGATTAATGAAAGCTAGACATTTTATCATAGAAGTTAAGAACAAAGAATATTTTTGTATTTACTGAATTACAAATTAAACCTACAATAACAAAAATCTATAGTGATAAAATTACCATATATTGAGATATTTTGTGATAGATTAAGAGAACTATTTACAAGAAACCATGTCTGAACGAGTCTCAATTACTGACCAAGTGCCTAATAAGTTTGCGTTTGAATTCAATTTTATTTCGACAGTCCCTGATGCTAGGAGGTAACGAATTCCAGAGTCTAGGCAGGGCTATTGTGAAAGAGGATGAGTATGAGGAGGTGCGATGGGATGGTATTGTTAGTATTGTTTCATGGCGAGAGCGTGTGTTCAGATTGTGGTGGGAAGAAAGGTAAGTGAAGCGAGACGACAGGTACGAAGGAATAGAAGAGTTCAAGATTTCGAAGAGAAGGAGAAGTGAATGTAAATTTCTTTTCTTATCTAGTTTAAGCCAACCTATTGCTTCCAGGGATGGGGTAATGTGATCATATTTACGAACATTGCTTACAAAACGTACACACAAGTTATGAGCACGTTGAAGTTTCATTTTGTCGTCCCTGGAAAGGTCAGTCAGTAAAATGTCAGCATAGTCAAAATAGGGAAATACAAGCGTCTGCACAAGGGACTTTTTAAGCAAGAGGGAAGATGAACATTTATAAGGTGTTTATGTTACAAAAAAAGCTATTAGAATTATAACTAATTCATCAATGAAGGCGCACTGCAGACCGTTATTTGTAAATGAAAAAATTATGACTGTAACATCACTGTATATTTATCAAGCCTTAAATTTCGTCAAAGAAAATTCACATATGTTGACACATAGGAATGATGTTCGTATATACAACACCAGAAACCGTGAGCTTTTTGACTTACCTAAGTGTAGGCTGACTAAAACAATGAATAATTATTTTATTATGTCTTTAAAAATAGCAAATAAATTTCCGAGATATCTTTTTAATCTGGAAAGGAAGTCATTTAACAGACTTGGCTCTGGTTGGTTAATCAACAAACCATTTTATGAAATTAAGGAGTTTTTTAATGTCAACGTTGTAGAGATTTTGAATTAATTTTATCGTATTGTTGTTTACATTTTATTACTTGACAACTGACCTTTCGAACAAGCTGCAGCGTGTGCACAATATGTGTGTCAGATTCATCAGCAATGCTCACAAATTTGACCACATTACACCCTCCTTCAAATCTTTATCCTGGCTGCAACTTAGTAACCGTAGAACACTTCATTCGCTGTCTCTTCTGTTTCGAGTTCTCCACACTTCTACTCCAAATTATCTTCGTTCCCGGTTTAACTACTTATCCTCCAATCACAATCTAAACACCAGGTCACAGGAAAGCCAAAGCCTAGCAATTCCTGCCACAGAACATCCCACTATTCATCCTCTTTTACTGTCTCAGTTCCCCGTGAATGGAATTCTCTACCTCAGAAGATTAGGGGCTGCCAGACAATAACCACTTTCAAGAAAAGGCTAAACGATTTCTTACGGGCGCAGTCAAATTGAAATTAAACTTGTGATCGAGCTTAATAATTTAATTTAATTTAATTTATATATGACTATCATTACTATTATTATTATTATTATTATTATTATTATTATTATTATTATTATTATTATTACATAATTATTTTATTGGTGTTGTGAAGACGAAAAGAATTGTCATTGTATTATATTAATTATGTATTATATTGTCTTGTATTTGTAGTATTGTATTGCTTTGAATTGTATTGTATTGTATTAATTTTGTTATATTCATAGCACTGTAATAATTTTTATCATACTGGTTGAGTGGAAGAGAAGGCCGAATGGCCTTAACTCTGCCAGTTAAAATAAACCATTATTATTATTATTATTATTATTATTATTATTATTATTATTATTATTATTATTATTATTATTATTACTTCGTCAATTGCACTATGTTGTGTGCTCTGACTGTATAACACTGAATATACTGAATATACACTGAATATACGTCATTTCACAATGTTCAGAAAAAGCCCACTTTTCATACAGTACGTAAAATTGTTTATAATAAATTATTATCTTAAATAAAACAATTTTGTTTATAATTAGAATTATTTAAGGTGGGTGCTCCTGTTATGGCCATGTTCCTGATATGGCCACCCCCTATTGTGAGTTAGTTAACCAAAAAATCCGCTAAATTGCAGCAGCATCCAGTGAAAGGGCATCCTGGTATGTCACTTGATCATTTTCCATCCAGACAGGTTGAGCAATATGGCGTCAGTTGCCTGTTTTGCGGTTTTCATGTGATCTCTTCTTAGTTTTCTCTCGTAAGTCTCCTTTGTTTTATGCATGTTTTTCAAATACTTGTTTCATGAAAACCATCGTACTCCATTCAGTTTTTAATGTTCTGTTGATTGGTGTTGTCGTTGATGGCGTATCTTTTACGAGTTGTTCATAATCAAACGATTTTCGTGAAAGCTTACCTGCTCCTGATATGGCCATATCAAATGCACCATGGCCATATCAATTTCATTTCACTTTTATTTTTTCACCTGACAAATCTACATGCCTTATAGCTGGGATTACGCAAAAGTTTTGTATTTTAAGAAAAACAATTTAATTTTTTTACGGAAAAACCTATTTTGACTACACAGTTTTGAATTATAAAAAAGATTATTAAGTATCATTTTTATTCATTTTACACCAAAATTATTTAATTTTAACACAACTGCGCTATCAAACTGAAAACAATCACGATTTGTAGAGTCCACACCTGTGGAGTAACGGTCAGCGCCTCTGGCCGCGAAACCGGGTGGCCCGGGTTCGAATCCCGGTCGGGGCAAGTTATCTGGTTGAGGTTTTTTCCCCAATACGAGCAAATGCTGGGTAACTTTCGGTGCTGGACCCCGGACTCATTTCACCGGCATTATCACCTTCATATCATTCAGACGCTAAATAACCTAGATGTTGATACAGCGTCGTAAAATAACCCAAGAAAATAAAAACGATTTGTAGAACATGGAACAAGGGTGGCCATATCATGTGCACATGTTCCTGATATGGCTACTAGGTAGACTTTTGGAATTTGGGAATTTTTGGACAATTAAAGGTATTTTTATGGGGAAAGGAAATTGTTTTAAGAAAGTCCATTAGACTGAGAACGAGTAAGAAAAAAGTGGTTTACATTTTTTTTTTCAAAATGGCGGCTAGAAAAATTCTCAAACCTTAGCATGGCCATATCAGGGACACCTACCTTATTAGAATGAAGTTAAGGTCATCAGGCCTTCTCTTCCACTTCACCATAAATCAACCTGAGGTACAAAGTAATTCGTACAATATAATAGGCCTACAGTATTACGTGAGATTAGCTAATGATGCATGCCACAGATATTAGTGATAATCAGGCTTCGGTTCTGGGTCCTGCAATTTGGAATGCAAGGAGTATAAATGACGTCATGACAGATGGGGTGGGATGGTACTGCGAGAGTATAGTTGGTTTCGTAACGAAGTACAGTGGACTCTCCTAAGTTCGACAAAAGAGAATTGAAAGTTCAGTCCAATAAGGGTAGTGGATATGGCAGGTGAAATGAATACAAATTCTTATTGGTTATCCATCAACGAATACAGTACTGTACTTGCATTTCCTGCCTGTCCCGAGACTTGTGTATGCGCTTCTAGTACCACAGTGGGTTTCGACAGTTCCGTCTCACAAACGGCACAGTTCTCAAATAGAAAAAGAAGAGTTCATTAATTTAAAATCAGTGATTGAATATGGATGTGCTAATCAATAAAATATTCTGTTTTCTTTTCACAAAAGTATCACTACAAGACACAGAACCAATTTCCACTCAAATGGCAAACCCATTTCTTAGTGCCCGTATAGGGGCGTGTCTAATTCTCTTACGAAAGGGCTATTCCATCTCAAATCGACCGAAATATAGAGAAAATTGACCTTGCAATTTTTAAATACAATGAAACTTTTTCTGTCCATAGACAACTGTGATATAATGCTTTGCGCAAAGTTTGAGGCATCAGAACTTAATAGTGTTTAAATTAAAAATATTTAAATTTATCGTATTTTCATAAAATTAGCAACTTTAAACTGTTGTGACTCCGAAACCCTTTCACCCAATGATCAAAATCATGGTTCATTTTGATGCTGAGAAGTTAAAGTTTATATTGACATGTAAACAGTTTTTCTTACTTTTTATGGAAATGGAGAAATTTAGATTTTTCTTCATTAAGACGCCTTTGGCCACGAAAAAATATTTTAAAAATATGTAGTTAGATTCCGCATTGAAAGTACAAATAAACACGTATTTTTTACTGGTGCACCGTTGATAAGAAAGTATTGAAAATATCAAATAAAGAAAATAAATAGTACGCGCGTGAAGTAACCAGCTGACTGTGAGGCGGGAGCTAGCCGAGACAAGCAAGGCCAGGAGACAAACACGTGATGTTTCGTCTAGTAGCGCATAGCTGGGCTAGCTTTATCATAAGTTTTCATAAACACAGGAGTAAAATGACGCCCAACGCTCGCTTATCTTCAGCTCTCGGCCAGTGCGTGCGGTACTGCGCTGTTCAAGTCGAGGAGTGTGAAAATAATCTATTTAATACCCTCGAAACTTATTGCCGTACCACTAAGGAAACAATGCCGAATCCCTCTTAATAATGCAAGCTTTTTTCTCAAAGTTTTTTTACATTTTTACAAATTGGCAAAAAGCCTAAAAGTAAGTAAAATCAGATTATCTGTCTCTCTGTATACAATAAAAATAAGGATTACTTCTTAGCATAACCTACAAAATTTCAGCTTCAAAATAAGCTCTCGTTCAATGTTCTGCAGTAAATGGTTCCAGAGTTTTGAGCGCTGAAAGAGGCTTGTTTTTATAAAATACGCTAAATTTGTCGCTCAATAATACGAAAACTGTTTGACTTTCGATAGTATATTTTTGAAAATGCACTCCCCTCAACACCTTGTATAAGTAGGGAAAAAAATAGAGTATAAAAAAATGCGAGGTTTTTTACTGATCGATTTCATATGGAATAGCCCGTAAGCACTCGAACTATAGGATGTCGAACTTGATTTCTGTCGAACTTACGAGCTTCCACTGTACATTATGTCTTTGTTATTGCTGCTTGGCGTGGGTCCGTGCGAATACGTATTTGAGATCCTGATAGTAAACAAGTATAGTTTATCTTATTTCATTTAGCATATTCAATAATTTAATTAGTTATTTATATACTGTATATATTTTTGTTACTCTTAATTTCGGTGTTTTATATTTCACACTACTGGAACATGTCGAAAATTAAGAGCACTAAGCATAGAGAAGTTCGGAAAGGAATATTTTCTTATTAAAGGAAAAAAAAATCTTGTTACAATCAGTACTACATGTAACTTCAGAATAATGAGGACTATATGTAGATAGGAATGTTAAATTTCTTACTTATTTGTGTTACGTGTACTCTAATATTGAAGTAATCCAAGATCGAGGTAATGCGTTAATTTCTTACTGAATGAAATTTGTACATTGAATATTACATTTTTTTAGCAGTGCCTAAAATGAATAACAGTGCGTAAAGTGATTACTTTTTTACGCACTAGTGTTTTAAAGGCTCACTTTAGGCACTGATAACAAAGGGTAAAATTCAACTTTACGCACTGTTTTAGAGAATAGTAATATAGGTTACAAGAGCGGTATGTTGACGTTTTCATGTTCGAGGAAAAGATTGAAACAGCGAAACGTTGTTGAGCTTTTTTAATTTCCGAGAACATGAAAACAGACATATCGCTCGTGTATCGTACATTATTTTGTGCGAAGATCGTTTATTACATACCTTAAAGACGAATTTCTAATTAGTTGCAATGAAATCTCCATGTTGGTTTCTGTTTAATGACGGCAACTTCGGAAAACCAAAATATCTTTCTTCAACATTGTTGCTATAAAATGTTTTCTGTGTTTACTATACTCCAGCAGGCCGTGATATACGTCTGTCTTTCCCCCCCCCCCCAGTCTATAAATGCGAACTTAAAACAATCGGTAAGGTTATGTAATGATTTATTTTTCATTTTAATATTTTAACAATATTATTTATATAACATATTGCAGTAATAACATCGGCATCTGGAATCTTGTTGATTTTTTCACGGCTTCCTTAATGTTACTTGTATCAGGAATGCAATAAGTTTCGTGGAGTCAGACTTTACTTAATTTTTGCAAATGAGCGTTTTTGCAAAAGTCGATAGATGCAGAAATTTTCGAAAGTGAGTTACATATGGATATCGTATGTTTTCTACCTCCGGAATCGATCTATGAAATCAGATTTACCAGATCTTGAATCATACCGTATGTAGTGACTTTTTTTCAAAACTCGATAGATCCTGTCACTTAGTGTAATTTCTGTAAAATCTTGATTTCTGCATCTATCGACTTTTGAAAAAACGCTCCTCAAGTATTTAAAAACAATAATTAACATTGCAATTTAGGTGAAATTACAGTGGTAAGTTTCCGATTTATAATTATTACTATGTTAAACGTCTCTAAAAATAATATGTTAAAAGCCTAAAGCAGTAAAATGAATGTCGCGCTTAAGCGGTAAGAAGAGGGAAATTGTTATGTGTGTTACGTTGGGAATACTGAACGTGGTATTTCACACTTACCGCGTATTGGTTCTGTGCGGAAAACAAGCAAATACGCACGATCTCGCACAAACGATATTATTATTATTATTATTATTATTATTATTATTATTATTATTATTATTATTATTATTATTATTATTATTATTATTATTATATGGAAATAGGAAGCAGTGCGTCGTTGTGGATTTGTGAATAGCGCATGTGTTTTCAATATAAACGGTCTGTGGTTCGGTTCCCGTGTGAGCAGTGGAGATTTATGTTTTGTCCACGGCGCTAAGTGGTTATTCCTTATCATCTGCTGTCCTGTGTTGTCTCTGCGGTGTCTCTCAACCACGATGATCATGGTGAAGGAAGCCCACCTTGTGGATATGTCTAGTGCTGGTCCAAAGATGTAGGTCTACTCTCCTTTACACCGAAATGGATTGTAAATCTGTATCAAAGGAGGAAATAAAACAATGTAGAGAAAGAAAGAAAGAAAGAAAGAAAGAAAGAAAGAAAGAAAGAAAGAAAGAAAGAAAGAAAGGAAGGAAGAAAGGAAGGAAGGAAGGAAGGAAGGAAAAATCAGAAATAATCAGAAGAAAGAAAGAAGAAATCAGAAATAATCAGAAAGAAAGAAAGAAGAAATCAGAAATAATCAGAAAGAAAGAAAGAAATCAGAAATAATCAGAAAGAAAGAAAGAAGAAATCAGAAATAATCAGAAAGAAAGAAAGAAGAAATCAGAAATAATCAGAAAGAAAAAAAGAGAGAAAGAAGAAATCAGTAATAATCAGAAAGAAAGAAAGAAGAAATCAGAAATAATCAGAAAGAAAGAAAGAAAGAAAGAAGAAATCAGAAATAATCAGAAAGAAAGGAAGAAAGAAAGAAAGAAGAAATCAGAAATAATCAGAAAGAAAGAAGAAATCAGAAATAATCAGAAAGAAAGAAGAAATCAGAAATAATCAGAAAGAAAGAAAGAAAGAAGAAATCAGTAATAATCAAAAAGAAAGAAAGAAAGAAAGAAGAAATCAGTAATAATCAGAAAGAAAGAAAGAAGAAATCAGTAATAATCAGAAAGAAAGAAAGAAGAAATCAGTAATAATCAGAAAGAAAGAAAGAAAGAAAGAAAGAAGAAATCAGAAATAATCAGAAAGAAAGAAAGAGAGAAGAAATCAGAAAGAAAGAAAGAATAAATCGGAAAGATAGAAAGGGAGAAGAAATGAGAAATAATCAGAAAGAAATAAAGAAAGAAAGAAAGGAAGAAAGAAAGAAAGAAAGAAAGAAAGAAAGAAAGAAAGAAAGAAGAAATCAGAAATCAGAAATAATCAGAAAGAATAGGAAAGAAGAAATCAGAAATAATCAGAAAGAAAGAAAGAAAGAAAGAAGAAATCAGAAATAAACAGAAAGAAAGAAAGAAAGAAAGAAGAAATCAGAAATAATCAGAAAGAAAGAAAGAAGAAATCATAAATAATCAGAAAGAAAGAAAGAAGAAATCAGAAATAATTAGAAAGAAAGAAAGAAAGAAAGAAAGAAAGAAGAAATCAGTAATAATCAGAAAGAAAGAAAGAAGAAATCAGTAATAATCAGAAAGAAAGAAAGAAAGAAAGAAAGAAGAAATCAGTAATAATAAGGAAGAAAGAAAGAAGAAATCAGAAATAATCAGAAAGTCTGAGAAATCCATCCTTGTGCTAGGTGGCAGAGATTATCCTCTCAATGACATTCCGCTGTTCCATTCTACTTCTGCTATCAGAACTGTTAAGCCATGGCACCAAACAGGGACTGATAAGATTGTGATACTCGTAGTATTATCTGAGGAAAACTATGAAATACGGACGCAGCCACGTTGAAAGATTAAAATACAGTTGTAATGTATTTCTAACACGCTTCAGTGCTCTCTTTCGTCATGAATTGTGTCACCTGCACTCCACAATGACGATAAAGTATCCTGTGTAGGCGGTTAGCTTTGCTGCCAGATTTTTGTCATGCATCCAGTCTTTATGATGTATAATTTGTTCAAGATACATAATTTTCGGTACATCTCTTTGATCTCCTTTGTTTTATTTTACATTTATACATAACATTTTGTAATAGTAATCCCTATATCAATTTTTGTTGTGCTGGAATTGTTTTCTTCTTTTACATTATTTGTATTAAACTTTACATTCTTCACGAGTATTCTTTATTTGTAATTTTAGTTGAAAGAGTTCAAAATCAAAGACAAATTTGGTAGCAGTACATTAAACAGGAAGATCACTGAATTATCGAAGTAATTCTAAACCTGTGCCAAGAGGAAGAAGAAGGAAACCACAATTTCAAGTCACACAGAGTTTGTGTGCATTCGATGTGGGTTTCTGGCGTCTTGTCAGCCCCCTCGAGGTAAGGGATAAAAAGGGAAACATTGAGACGGTGTCGGGTGAAGTTCCTGGGTAGCTCAGACGGTAGAGCGTTGGTGCGCTAAGCCAAAGGTCCCGGGATCGATACTTTTTTTTTCAAAGTCAGAAATGAAAAAACGTAATTTCGCTCTTATTTCGCGGAAAAATATACAGGGTGATTCACAAGGAAAGGTAAAAAATTTAGTATACGATATCTTAGGCCATTTTGAGTGAAAAAGTTCATATGGACATAGGTCCGTTTTCGAACGATGGCGGAGCTAGATGCATTTTTTTTTTTTTTTGGTAAAACGTCTCGCCCCAATGTGAATCAGACGTTACCGTATGCTGCTGACGTGAGATGTGAGACAAGGTCACGGATCGCAATGAATGACGTAACATTGGAATCTGCATTGTGAGCGACATGGATAAGTTCATTGACCTCACAAACCGGGTGATGGGGCATTAAAATGTCCAATCGCCTGCCCTTGTCTGATGTAATGACACAGATCCCGCAGATAACACAAATACAGTATCACTTATCAGTTCACAGCAATTCAGTCAGCTACCTAAAATACAGTAGTTATACAGGTACTGTTATCGGAAGTGCTAAGTTGTGTTTTTCAAGATGTCTTATAAATTTTCGACTGAAGAATACGCCGATATTGTGTATGTTTATGGTTTGTGCGATGGAAGTTCCTTGCGTGCCGTCGCTGAATATGAACGACGCTTTCCGAACAGAAGGGTACCATATCGAAGAGTACTTACTGTCTTTGGGGTTGGATGAAAGACTTGGCATACCAGAAGAATTTGAAAACGAGAGAGGCGCTAATCGACCGTATTTTGGATGCGGCATAAAGAACAGCCACGTGCAAATCTCTCGAGCGCAACAGTGCATTGAAGCAGAGGGAGGTACCTTTGAAAATGTGCGAAAACATCGACCCCGACGTCTAGAATATTAGGTATGTATGCATATGTGCATATGAACTTTAAATTTGTCCGTTATCTGTCTCTAAATGCGAGTTAGTACAATGGAATCCCTGAAGTTTTTTAAAAATCAAAGAGCCATATCTCCGTAACCGTTCGAAAACGGATCTATATTCATATGAACGTTTTGACTCAGAATGACTTCAGAGTTCACATCCCAAATTTTTTACCTTTCCTCGTGAATCACCCTGTATACATTAGATATTTTGTACTCAACTTCGTATTTTATCGCGGATTTAAAAGCAACAATGATATATTGAACAGTCCACACCTGTGGAGTAACGGTCAGCGCGTCTGGCCGCGAAACCAGGTGGCCCGGGTTCGATTCCCGGTCGGGGCAGGTTACCTGGTTGAGGTTTTTTCCGGGGTTTTCCCTCAACCCAATATGAGCAAATGCTGGGTAACTTTCGGTGCTGGACCCCGGACTCATTTCACCGGCATTATCACCTTCATTTCATTCAGACGCTAAATAACCTAGATGTTGATACAGCGTCGTAAAATAACCCACGAAAATATATCATCTCTATTCATTATCGCTCACAACACCATATCACACTCTCCATTCCTAAACACAGAACATCCTTCTACTCTTCATCTTTAACCGTCTCTGCAGCTCATCTCTGGAACTCTCTACCACAACATGTCAGAGACTGTCGGACATTGTCTAGTTTCAAAAATAAATTAAAATTTCACTTTCTGAATTAGATTCCTTTCAGTTATAAGCCCTTTTCTCTGCCATAGTTTTGTAAAAATATAGGCTATATATTTCTTTTTCCTTCCTTTCCCCTTTTTGTTCTCTTTATCAGCCGATGAATTTATTATCATAGCCTTTTTATCGTAATTTTATTTAATTTTCATATTTCTTTTCTTTTTTATTATTTTATTTTATTACATTCCATTTTGATATATTCTTCCTTACGTTTTTACATATTAACCATTTGTACTAATTGGGTTGCTTTCACTATATTCCAATGTATTTTACTTTCTTTTTTTTTCTATAATGGTATTATTTTCATGTTGTTTAGTGTCGATTTTATTATGCTAGAAGAAGAA
Source organism: Periplaneta americana (assembly GCF_040183065.1). Classification (NCBI taxonomy): domain Eukaryota; kingdom Metazoa; phylum Arthropoda; class Insecta; order Blattodea; family Blattidae; genus Periplaneta; species Periplaneta americana. The sequence continues at coordinate 177,712,534 of NC_091123.1, forward strand.
GAAGAAAGTTAGCTTCCCTTATGAAAAGGCTGCCAGATTTGACAAAGCGTATTACATATAATTTGGAAACAGACCTAAAAGGTAAAATGATATTTTATTTTGTAATATGTTAGTATTCTGTTCTTTAACTTTTTGTTAGGCCTAAATTTTAACTGCTTGTATACTTTGTGACCTGGTAGAGTGTAAGAGAAGCCCCTATGGCCTTAACTCTGCCAGTATAAATAAAGAATTATTATTATTATTATTATTATTATTATTATTATTATTATTATTATTATTATTATTATTACTAGCCGTACCCGTGCGCTCCGCTGCACCTGTTAGAAATAAATATGAAGTAATTACATAATTAAAATAGGACGTTTGATCCAGGGAACATTCGTGTTTGATAGAAGGATAAATCGTTTAATATGTTACTTAATTTAAATTCTATTTAAATAATTAAATTGCGATCATTTTGGTCCAGAGACCACTCATTTGGTGCGATGACAATTCCTTTAACATGTTTCTTAATTGTTATTACACGCAACCATAGTTTAATGAAGATTGACATATCATTTAGTTTTATTGTGTAAACTTTATATTACTTGCTATATGGTTCCATTGAATTATGATAATAACTTAATTTTAACCCTTGTTTTCTACGTCTTCAGTAAATGGCGCTTGGCCCACTATGATTCTGAAATCTTCAAATAACTTAAATAGTGATACAGCATAAACAGTGATATGTAATTATATTTCTTTCTTTCTAAAATGTAAGAATTCACGATCTCCTATGTACCATTGCCATGGAATGAATAAATGTGTTTTTTCTTCCTACTCAAAAATTTTATATTTTGCACACGGGAATTACTGCAGGAACAACAACGTTACAATCTGAGGCGGCGGTGAAAACGTATTGTATTATTATTTTAAAAGTCTATCAGACCTACCAAATTTTGCATAGAATAAAACTTATCGGAAATCATTTTTAAAGAAACTTTTGTTATGTAACATTTTTCACAAAAAAACAATAATAAGCGAGATATTTCGATTTAATTCAGGCCCCGTTAAATGAAGTATTTTGAATGCCATATAGCCTAAAATCTAAATTACAACGAACTTAACTTATATTTCAATTTTCATCGAAATCCGTTCAACCATTATCGCGTGAAAAGGTAACAAACAGACAGACAGACATACAAACAAAAATTTCAAAAAAGCGATTTTCGGTCTCAGGATGAATAATTATACATGTTAACACCAATTATTTTTGGAAAAGGGAAAATTACCAGAAAATTTTCGGCTACGTATTTATTATTATATTATATTATATTATATTATATTATATTATATTATATTATATTATATTATATTATATTATATTATATAAAAAGTGCGTTGATAACGGATGTACTCCGATAAGAAAGTTTTTAATTTGTTGTGGGGGCTCTTGAATCTCAGAAGCAACAACCTTTACAACATCGCAACATAATCTGCTTGGCTCATTAACCAATTTTTTTTTGCATTGCATTTATTGCATATATAGTCTATTTTATGTATTTTAACACGATTCAATTGAGCATAGTTAAAATTGGAATTATAAAATAATGGATTGCTAAGCTAACGTACTATTACTGCATACTAAATCAATAGACTCTCGTTGTTCATTAATTGTCTGAGATTAAAATGAGTGTGTACATAAATATTATTTTAAGAAATACAGAAAACGAATGTACAAAAAAGCCTATCAAATTTCTGTGCATAGGAATAGTTTAATAGCTTTCGATTGTTGCTGTCCAAGGCCCCTTTTTCGATTGTTGTTGCCCAAGGCCCCTTATAGACGAAGTCATTTGTTATTTCATTGCACCGTCTTAGATGGCGTTATTTTAATTTTAAAACTCATTTATCTCATTAAATATCAGTCCTATCAAACTTTTATAAAGAGTAAAACTTATCGGAAATCATTTTTAAGGAAACTTTTGTTATGTAACATTTTTCACAAAAATCAATAATAAGCGAGATATTTCGATTTATTTAATTCAGGTCCCCTTATAACCCCCCTTTTAAATAAAGTATTTTGAATGCTATATAGCCTAAAATCTAAGTTACAACGAACTTAATTTATATTCCAATTTTCAATAAATCGGTTCAGCCATTATCGCGTGAAAAGGTAACAAACATACAGACAGACATACAAACAAAAATTTCAAAAATGCGATTTTCGGTTTCAGGGTGGTTAATTATATATGTTAGGACCAATTATTTTTGGTAAATCGAAAATTACCAGAAAAATTTCGGCTACAGATTTATTATTAGTATAGATTATTATTATTATTATTATTATTATTATTATTATTATTATTATTATTATTATTATTATTATTATTATTATTATTATTATTAAAGCACCTTACGGAAGAATCAGAGCTGGTGTCGATATTTTGTATGCACAGGAATGTATAGAATACGACGTCCTGATATTGAAAATGAATAAGCATTCATCGTCTATGTAGGATGCAATCGCGTCGAGATGTTAAAGCTGCACTCCTTATCCATTAGCAATTACGATTATAAAATCAGCTTTAATTCTGTTGGGACAGAAAAATAAAAACCAACAAAGAAATTGAGGAAAGCAGAGCAGTATGCTATTTCACAACAAACCAGAGGGATCACTGTAATGAATGTGGCAATGATGTTAAACAGCAATCTACATCCAGCAATGCAAACAGAATCAATAAATACATTGGGTGAGAAGAGGATATCAAACAAATGTGGGAAACTGACTCTTACAGCATCAAGACACAACAAGAATAAATGCACACTCATCAAACTATTTTTAAATAGCCTTTAAAACGCTTCATATTGGTAATTCATATATTCGCTATCCTGGATTATTTGATGATTTATTAATGAATTATGGATACTTCAGTACTTGATTTTGATGTTGCAATGGTACATTAAACTGTTCTGTATCTATACACGAGTAAAATATAATTATTATGCGGCATATTATTATTATTATTATTATTATTATTATTATTATTATTATTATTATTATTATTATTAACTAGTGCCGATGTCCATAAAGACTGAGTTCAGCTTTAACGTTGCGTAGAAATCAAGGTCGCGAGTTCGAATCCCCTCGAAAACTTGGCTATTTGTGAAATGTCGAAGATTGAATTTGTGATTCGTCTACGACTTGAATTTCGTCGCGTATGTAAGGGTATAGTACGTGAATATTTTTGAAAATATCCTTTTTTGTTTTTTTTTTACATCAAAACATTACGCAGAGTTTTCTGAATCCAGTGATATATAATTTATATAGTTTACTTATTTATTCATTCATTCATTCATTCGTTCATTTATATATTTATTTATAGGCCTATATTTATTTATTTATTTACTTACTTATTTACTTACTTATTTATTTACTTATTTACTTGTTTACTTATTTATTTACTTATTTAGTTATTTATTTAGTTATTTAGTTGTTTAGTTGTTTAGTTATTTAGTTATTAATTAATTAATTAATTTATTTATTTATTTACTTATTTACTTACTTATTTACTTATTTACTTGTTTACTTATTTATTTACTTATTTAGTTATTTATTTATTTAGTTATTTATTTAGTTATTTAGTTGTTTAGTTGTTTAGTTATTTAGTTATTTATTAATTTAGTTATTTATTTATTTACTTACTTATTTACTTACTTACTTATTTATTTACTTATTTACTTACTTATTTACTTATTTATTTACTTATTTACTTGTTTACTTATTTATTTACTTATTTATTTACTTATTTATTTATTTATTTGTTTAGTTGTTTAGTTATTTATTAATTTAGTTATTAATTTATTTATTTAGTTATTTAGTTGTTTAGTTGATTAGTTGTTTAGTTATTTAGTTATTTATTAATTTAGTTATTTATTTATTTATTTGCTTATTTACTTACTTATTTACGTATTTACTTATTTATTTACTTATTTAGTTATTTATTTATTTAGTTATTTATTTAGTTATTTAGTTGTTTAGTTGTTTAGTTATTTAGTTGTTTAGTTATTTAGTTATTAATTAATTAATTTATTTATTTATGTAATATTCCATATTGTAGATTACACAAGAGCAACAAAAAGTTTTCAATTATGGGGATGAAATTATATAATAAGCTGTCCAGTCAATATTATAAATGACCAATCAATAGCTTCAAGACTAGATTTTACAATTAGTTATTAAATAATCCTTTTTATTCTGTTGGTGATTTTTTGAACACAAACTTGTATGAAATTATTTTTAATAAATACGTTTAATTCCAATTAATTACAATTAATTAATACATTGAGGGTGAACGGTTTTCTTTAATTTAATAGTTTCAAATTATTTCACGTTTTCATTGTATTATTTAAATTTTACTGTTTCTTTTATTAAAATGTATTTTATGTTTCTCAATGAATTCTGTCGAAGCCTAAAACTATATGTCTAATGGCCGAAAATAAATTGAATTGAATTGATCTCCGTACTTATTGGGTCGATTTCTAAAACACGGACGAAATCGTGGTTCCAAACCTCGGCTTTTAAACCGCGATAGAGGTCTGAATCCTTATGCGATTTCTAAAACGAAGTCGAGACGCGGCTTGAGAAGAAACCGAGGTTCGTGGGTTTTATACATGGCAACGCAGCTTAGAATCGATTTTTATTGTTGTAAACAGTCGATATTAGAAAGAAATGAACACCGGGATTAATATTTTTATTGAATTGCAGTAAGTCACATTCTTTTGTTCTCAGCTAAGGTATTGTTACACTGTATTTACTAATTTACAGAATATAACGTATGTGCGTTTAAAATACTAGCATTACTTAGTATTTAATAGGGAACAGATTTTTAGGTACCAGAATGATATTGCGCAAATAATTAGCACAAATCGAGCGTTCATGATGTAGTTTATCATTTGTTCATAACTACTACCAACATTAACTACCTGAAAACCCGATTCTAAGGAATTAATAACCCAAATATTAACTGGATTAAAATTTCAATTGAAACTAAAATGTAGTGTAGATCTACAGATTTTCACATACTAGAGTCTAGTATTTTCTAGTAACTAGACTTACTACGTGGAAAGCCTCAGTAGCATAAAACTTAAAATAAGAATATATATTATTTTAATGTACCGAAGTACATATGATATTTCCATGCAGATATTCTGCGTCATCATACGATGAAAGAGTAATGGAACGGAGAAAAATTCTCTCCGGCGCCGGGATTTGAACCTGGGTTTTCAGCTCTACGTGCTGATGCTTTATCCACTAAGCCACACCGGATACAACTCCGACGCCGGTTAGAATCGTCTCAGATTAAGCTCCAACTCTTGGGTTCCCTCTAGTGGCCGCCCTCTGCACTACGTCATAGAGGTCTATGAACGCAGGACCGAAGTCCACACATGTGCTGAGGTGCACTCGATATGAGTGACTAGTTGGCCGGGATCCGACGGAATAAGCGCCGTCTTAAATCACGACGTGATTTACGCATATCATATATATTATTTTAATGTACCGAAGTACATATGATATTTCCATGCAGATATTCTGCGTCATCATACGATGAAAGCATCAGCACGTAGAGCTGAAAACCCGGGTTCAAATCCCGGCGCCGGAGAGAATTTTTCTCCTTTCCATTACTCTTTCATCGTTAAAATAAGAAGACAAATTGTCCGCACCTGTGGACTATCGGTTAGCTCGTCTAGCCGCGAAACCAGGTAGCCCGGGTTCGATTCCCGGTCAGGGCAAGTTACCTGATTGAGGTTTTTTCGGGATTTTCCCTCAACCCAATATGAGCAAATGCTGGGTAAATTTCGGTGCTGGACTCCGGACTCATTTCACCGGCATTGTCACCTTCATCTCATTCAGACGCTAAATAACCTAAGATGTTGATAAAGCGTCGTGAAATAACCTAATAAAATAAAAGTAAAGAAGACAAAATCACGTTTGCTTCATATTCTTATAGGCTCACATCAATTTCGAATATTAAATAAAATGTCCAAACCACAGTAAAGTCTAAGAATTAAGTTATATGATCTTATAGCCATAAATGTAGAATTAATTTAAAACATTATGGGTCGATTTCTAAAACACGGACGAAATCGTGGTTCGAAACCTCGGGTTTTAAACCGCGATTGAGGTCTGAATCCTTATGAGCAGGGAAAGGATTTATATGTAAATACATATTTACTTATAAAGCTAATATAATTTATATTTTGCATTATCTTTATGTTTCACAATGTGTAGGGTTGAAAAATCCTACTTTTATTTTCCATATTTTTCCATATTTTAGAGTTTAGTACATATTTTCGTTAATTTCCATATATTTTCCATATTTCATATAAAACAGTCCATATTATATTAGGTTTAACAATAAAACAAAACAAAATTCCATTAACTTTTAAAAATACATTTCAACAATAGAGATTTAAACACATGTTCAGTAATCCCTTTAACATCAGAGTTATTTGAAAATTAGCAGTCCTATCAACAATGGGAAAGTAAGTTACAAAACTGTATTAATTTAATTTAAAATTTTTAACAGACTTCAGTTGTGCAGCTCAACAGTTAAATGCCAGTCAGAGTACACATAGGTTCAGTTTTGTAAATCATACTATAAAGACGGTAAATATGCCAAAAGTACGTCATTCAGTCAATTTAAAATCAAAACTAACAAGTTACATTTCAGAATTTAAAGAAGATGGTTTATCAACTGACAATAAAATATTATTTTGTAATTTGTGTCAGTGTGCAGTATCATCTACACAAAAGTTCCTGGTGCAACAACACATTACAACTAGTAAACATCAGGCCAACAAACAACTAAATTCCAAGCAGAGACAATTGTTTTTAACACAACCAACAACATCGAATGTAAGATCTGAGTTTAACATCGACCTGTGCCGTTCTCTCATCTCTGCTGATATTCCTCTCTACAAACTAAAGAATAAGGTCTTCAGGGAATTCCTTGAAAAATATACTCAACATACAATCCCGGATGAGTCAACACTTAGGAAGACGTATGCTCCATCCATCTACGATGAGACAATACAGAAGATAAGAGATGAAATTAAAGATAGTTCAATTTGGGTTTCCATTGATGAGACTCCCGACAAAGAAGGTAGACTTGTTGGTAATGTAGTTATCGGTTTGTTAAGTGAACAATATTCTGAACGAATTCTTTTACATTGTGATGTTCTAGAAAAGTGCAATAACAAAACTATAGTTAAACTGTTCAACGAAGCTATGGGTATCCTGTGGCCAAAGGGTATTATGTACGATAATGTGTTATTCTTTATTAGCGATGCTGCCCCTTATATGGTCAAAGCTGGACAAGCATTATCTGTTGTATATCCTAAATTGACTCATTTTACTTGTGTGGCGCATGCATTTCATCGTGTGGCAGAAGTGGTCAGAGACAATTTCCCTAAAGTAGATTTGTTGATTTCATCAGTGAAAAAAGTATTTCTCAAAGCTCCCAGTAGAGTTAACGTGTTGAAAGAAATGTACCCTGAAATTCCATTGCCACCAAAGCCAATTTTAACTAGATGGGGTACATGGCTAGAAGCAGTTGAATATTATGCCGAACATATAGACTCTATTAACAATGTTCTCCTTGCATTGGACTCTGAAGATGCAGTCTCAATTGATACTGCGAAAACAGTTACCTGTGACATAAGTGTGAAGAATGACTTAGCTCACATTCAGCATACATTTTCATGCATCATAAAAACGCTCAAAAGTCTCCAAAATAGGCACCTTTCACTATCTGAAAGTTTTGAAATTATAAATAGTACTGTGGAACAACTGAATCGTGGTAGAGGTAAAGTTGCAGATGCAGTAAGAGCTAAGGTGGACACTGTACTTTCAAAAAACCCTGGATATGAAGAACTACAAAAGGTTGTTGCTGTGATGAGTGGTGAATCAACAGTGAAGATTAACTTGGACTTATCCCCAGCAGACATTGTGAAATTGAATTATGTACCAGTTACTTCTTGTGACGTCGAACGCTCTTTTAGTCAGTATAAATCTATCCTCAGAGACAATAGAAGAAGATTCACTTTTCAGCACTTGAAAGAAATGTTTGTAACCTATTGTTATGGTAACAGACAATAAAAATTGTGTTTTGTTGAAACTACATTGGAAGATAAGGTACGTCCATTATATTTTTTGTTTAGTTTGATTAAAATGTACCAATATTTAACGTACATAGTCATTTTTTTATAATTTTAAGTCCATATTTAATTCCATATTTTGGTAAAAATCCATATTTAATTCCATATTTTGGTAAAAATAACTACATATATATTTACATATTTCATATATTTTTAGTCCATATAAATCCGTTCCCTGCTTATGAGATTTCTAAAACGGGATCGAGACGCGGCTTGAGAAGAAACCGAGGTTCGTGGGTTTTATATATGGCAACGCAGCTAAGAATCGATTATTCCTGACAAACAATCGATATTAGAAAGAAATGAACATCGGGATTAATATTTTTATTGAATTGCAGTAAGTCACATTCTTTTGTTCTCGGCTAAGTTATTGTTGTATTTACTGATTTATAGAATATAGGTTATGTGCTTTTAATACTAGCATTACTATTTAATAGGGAACGTATTTTTAGGTACCAGAGTGATATTGCCCAAATAATTATCACAAGTCGAGCGTTTATGTTGTAGTTCATCATTTGTTCATAACTACTACCAACATTAACTAAGCACCTGAAAACCCGGTTCTAAGGAATTAATAACCTAAATATTAACTGGATTAATATTTCAATTGAAACTAAAATGTAGTATGGTTGTATTTTCACATAACAGGCCTACTACGTGGAAAGCCCCAGTAGCATAAAACTTAAAATAAGAAGAGGAAATCACGTTTGCTTCATATTCTTGTAGGTCCACATCATTTTCGAATATTAAATAAAATGTCCAAAACTACTGTAAATACTAAGAATTAAGTTATATCGTCTTATAGGCATAAATATATAATTAATATAAAATATTATATCTTATTTTCCTCAAAGCAACAAAGTGTAAAAAAAAAATTGTCAACCTGCCGCCTCTTGCATTTCGTTGCAGATTATTATTTAGCATTCTTGCTAAATTTTGTGTTGATTCCTTCGAAAATCGAAATATTCGTCTGCAATTATTGTCGTTATATAGTTACAAAGAATTATTTTTCTTTCTAATCACTCTAATCCGGGGATTTAATGCTCATAGACACATTTTTTTTCATAATCATTCAGCTGATCTACTACCTCCATCTTGTATACATGAAGCCCTGGTTTTAAACCTACCCCAGCCGTGGTCTCTGCTTCACACCATGGTTTCGAGCCATGGCTCAGAAAAATGAAAAAAAAAAAAACTCGTTTTATAAATCCAAACGCGGTTTAAAGCCATGGCCGTGGTTTAGACCTTGTTTTAGAAGTCAACTCTATATCTTACTTCCCTGAAAGCAATAAGAAGGTGTAAAAAAATTGAAAACCCGCAGCCTCTTGCATTTCGTTGCAGATTATTATTTAGCATTCTTACTAAATTTTGCATTGATTCCTTCGAAAATCGAAATATTCGCCTGAAATTATCGTCGTTATATAGTTACAAAGGATTATTCCTGACTCCCATCACTCTAATCCGGGGATTTAATACTCGTAGAGACAAATTGTCATTTGATAATCATCCAGCTGATCTACTACCTCCATCTTGTATACATGAACCCATGGTTTTAAACCTACCCCAGCCGTGGTCTCTGCTTCACACTATGGTTTCGAGCCATGGCTCAGAAAAATGAAAAAAAAAAACTCGTTTTATAAATCCAAATGCGGTTTAAAGCCATGGCCGTGGTTTAGACCTTGTTTTAGAAATCAACTCTATATCTTACTTCCCTGAAAGCAATAAGAAGGTGTAAAAAAATTGAAAACCCGCAGCCTCTTGCATTTCGTTGCAGATTATTATTTAGCATTCTTGCTAAATTTTGCATTGATTCCTTCGAAAATCGAAATATTCGCCTGAAATTATCGTCGTTATATAGTTACAAAGGATTATTCCTGACTCCCATCACTCTAATCCGGGGATTTAATACTCGTAGAGACAAATTGTCATTTGATAATCATCCAGCTGATCTATTACCTCCATCTTGTATACATGAACCCGTGGTTTTAAACCTACCCCAGCCGTGATCTCTGCTTCACACCATGGTTTCGAGCCATGGCTCAGAAAAATGAAAAAGATCTCGTTTTATAAATCCAAACGCGGTTTAAAGCCATGGCCGTGGTATAAGACCTTGTTTTAGAAATCAACTCTATATCTCACTTCCCTGAAAGCAATAAGAAGGTGTAAAAAATTGAAAACCCGCAGCCTCTTACATTTCGTTGCAGATTATTATTTAGCATTCTTGCTAAATTTTGCATTGATTCCTTCGAAAATCGAAATATTTGCCTGAAATTATCGTCGTTATATAGGCCTAGTCACAAAGGATTATTTCTGTCTCCCATCACTCTAATCCGGAGATTTAATACCCGTAGAGACAAATTGTCATTTGATAATCATCCAGCTGATCTATTACCTCCATCTTGTATACATCAACCCGTGGTTTTAAACCTACCCCGGCCGTGGTCTCTGCTTCATACCATGGTTTCGAGCCATGGCTCAGAAAAATGTAAAAGATCTCGTTTTATAAATCCAAACGCGGTTTAAAGTCATGGCCGTGGTCTAGACCTCGTTTAGAAATCGACCCATTTTGTCTCGTATCTATTAACGGGAATATTACATATCTCGTTCATTCCTAAGTTTGTCCATCCCTGCTCTAACGACTATTAACAATTCGTGGAAAGTTACATACTGCTTTCTGTTCCTTGTAGAGGAGAATGTTCTATAATTTTATGAATAAATTTGAATGTGGTTAGTTAGAACATAAATAAGGAGAGTCTTTGGTTCCGATTGGTCCGGTTGGATATCGATTCTTGGGACTTTTCGCTTCGCCACCGTATCCATGATAGTTTGGTGTCTGTCCAACTTCCTGGCTTCCTTCCCTCAGGATGCAAGAACCACTGGATGAATCTAATACCCACTTTACTAGCTGACTGGGATTCAATTTGCACGAATTCTATGTTACATTAATTTCACAAGCAGATGTGGCGTAGGAATGCAATTGCTACATACAGTCCATACCGGGGGTTATATTTATTAATATCTTATACAGGGACATCATTTTATTTTTACTTCAATTTTTATTGTACCTGAGTTTTTTAATGTACTTCACTCCCACCCCTTCTACTAAGGAAGTTCCAACTCCACACAGAACCAAGACCGCAGATAGTACTGAGTTACTGAGTATAGTACGTTCCAGAAATATGTTCGCGTTTTCCAGTGAGGAAAGAGCTTTCAATATTGAATCATATTTTCGCACAGGTACTGTCCGTTTGCCTACATCGCATCCCGATTTCCCCCACCTGCTTCTGCTCGCCCCTCTGTAAAAGCTGGGCTGTCTTAGCTCTTTTCTGAAAACATTAATTTCTCTTAGGAATTGGATGTTTACGTAATATTATGCAGATGTTTAATTTAACTTAAATAAAAGGACCTCGTTAAGTAATTAACTGTCACGTGATTTCCTCCCTTTCTACAATCCTGCGCCATAACCACTTGGACGGACAGTAGATAGCATGTCTGAGTAATTTTATATTTTCTGGTCGGGCAGAAGTGAAGATTGAATTCACAGTACGTAGAGTAGGTACAGAATTATTTCAACATGAGTTACTAGTACGAAGGACGAAACTGGCAATTGGAATTAGATGCAATAGTCTATAGTGCGATAATATGCACAAAAGAACTGAAGCCTGTATCGAAATGAACGGCCATCATTTTCAAAATTGTGTTTAAATATTCATATATGATTATTTTTCAATTTAACTTCTTTCTCTATATTGTACGCTAATGTGCTGTAGACAGTATAATATACACTGCATAATGAATACGTTCGCATGCATAACTCACTTCGTGAGTAAAAACACTTATTCTTAATACAGTACTGTACTTTGATTAAAGAAAAACCTAATGAAAATTATCAAACTCAAAATCGCGATATTTCCTAGTTTACGTAAATGGATGAACTACTTTTCTTCCATCCTATACCTAGTAGAGTGATTTGTGTTTTACGCCAGTATCATCGAACTCCAGTCTTGGACGGGGGAGCAAGCGGTGTTTCCGGTTCTCTAAAGGTATAGACAGCTTAATATTAAAAATGTTAGTAAAAATAAAATGATGTCCCTGTAGTAGTTCATCATTTCCAAGTCACCCCCTTTACCTAGTGACGAGGAAGACGTAGAATTGAATAATTAGACCTCTTGGGATTCGAACCCACACCCAAATGCAGTCTGACATTACGAGTCCAATTCACCATCGCTTGAGCTAAGGCAATTGCTTTCCTGAAGTATATTAGCTAAAACAGGACTTCAAAAAATCGTGAATTTGCAGAAACCTCATATGTCCATTTGAGTAAGTTTGCAGGAAGTACAAAAAAAGCTGATTATCTTCAAAAGCGTTTGATATTTTGAAGTGATTATCATTTATTGAAGCATAACAAGTTCTAGTGTTTGATATACACTTACTTCAATTTTTTCTTTCTCATTTTCTGAAGAAAAACAAATCTGAATTACCTGGGGATGTGGAGTTTTCTTGTAATTCACGACTAGTAACAATCATTTCATTTATTTAAAACACTTTTTAGGCGAAGAAGAAGAACAATTTTTTATCTTATAAACAACTTTAAATGCATAAGCCAAGAAATTGAAAAAAGTGCACAAACATACAAAAATACAAAATTATGTGAATACTTAGGCCTACTTAATTTTAAGGAACACGCAGGTTCATTACCGCCCTCACATAAGCCCGCCATTGCTCCCTATCCTGTACAAGATTAATCCAGTCTTTATCACCATATCACACCTCCCTCAAATCCATTTTAATATTATCCTCCCATCTATGTCTCGGCCTCCCAAAAGCTCCTTTCCCTCCGGCCTCCCAACTAACACTCTATATGCATTTCTGGATTCGCCCATACGTGCTACATGCCCTGCCCATTTCAAACGCCTGGATTTATGTTGCTAAATTATGTTAGGTGAAGAATACAATGCGTGCAGTTCTGTGTTGTGTAACTTTCTCCATTCCTCTTAGCCCCAAATATTTCCTATGCACCTTATTCTCAAACATCCTTAATCTCTGTTCCTCTCTCAAAGTGAGAGTCCAAGTTTCACAGCCATACAGAACAACCGGTAATATAACTGTTTTATAAATTCTAACTTTCAGATTTTTTGATAGCAGACTGGATGACAAAAGCTTCTCAACCGAATAATAACAGGCATTTCCCATGTTTATTCTGCGTTTAATTTCCTCCCGAGTGCCATTCATATTTGTTACTGTTGCTCCAAGATATTTGAAATTTTCCACCTCTTCAAAGGATAAATCTCCATTTTTTATATTTCCATTTCGTACAATATGCTCGTCACGAGACATAATCATATACTTTGTCTTTTCGGAATTTACTTCCAACTCTATCGTTTTACTTACTTCAAGTAGAATTTCCGTGTTTTCCCTAATCGTTTGTGGATTTTCTCCTAACATATTCACGTCATCCGCATAGACAAGAAGCTGATGTAACCCGTTTAATTCCAAACCCTCTCTGTTATCCTGAACTTTTCTAATTGCATATAGAGCGAAGTTAAAAATTAAGGTGATAGTGCATCTCCCGCAGTGAATTGGAAAAGCATCATATAGAAACTGGCCTATACGGACTCTGCTGTAAGTTTCACTAAGACACATTTTAATTAATCGAACTAGTTTTTTGGGAATACAAAATTCAATAAACATATTATATAAAACTTCTCTCTTTAACCGAGTCATACGCCTTTTTGAAATCTATGAATAACTGATGTACTGTACCCTTATACTCCCATTTTTTCTCCAATATCTGTCGAATAAAAATATCTGATCAATAGTCGATCTATTACGCCTAAAGCCACACTGATGATCCCCAATAATTTCATCTACATATGGAGGTAATCATCTCAAAAGGATATTCGACAACATTTTTTTACGACGTCAACAAAAGTGATATTCCTCGAAAGTTACTACAGTTAGTCTTGTCCCCCTTCTTAAAGATAGATACGATTATGGACTCCTTCCATTGTTCTGGTACAATTTCCTTTTCCCAAATAGCAAGTACAAGTTTATAAATTTCGCTAGATAATGCGCTTCCACCCTCTTGTATTAATTCTGCTGGAATTTGATCAATTTTTATTATTATCATTATTGTTATTATTATTATTATTATTATTATTATTATTATTATTATTATTATTATTATTATTATTATTATTAAGTCTTCTGCATCTCCCCATCAAACCAATCTCAGGTAAAGGGTCGCGCTCCACAGTTTTAAAACTACTGCCGCTGAGAGACAGAGACGGAGAGAGAAGATGTGACAACGTCGCGCTCGCATGTTACTGGCGCTCGCTAAACGTCAGGAGGTTCGAGCGCGACTGTAGTGTACGCATTTATTTCAGAAGTGAGGCGGGAAGGAGTCACGTGGTCAAATCCAATAAAAACAATATGATGATAGTGAATGTCATGTCTTGATGAATTACCTTACAAGCACATATATAACAGAAAAGCAAGAGCGTGTTCTGAATTAGACATATTCTCGTAAGTCATTATTAATGTTGACACCTTAATTTAAGCGACCATAAAACAATTGCATCGTACCAACCGCATGTACTGTTAATCATAATTATTATTATTCTCTTACATCGTCCTTGAGCTGGCAGTCAGCCTGTGGAAAGAAGCATTGCAAGACCTTGTAGCAGCTTATGATTGAGCGACTGTAAATATGCCTGAGGTTGTGTGTCACACTTGCTAATAGGAAATAATAAACAGACAAATCCAGCCTGCGTATTGCTGCTCTATTTATAAAGTAGCTATTTCTCGTCGGAAAATACAGTAGAATCTGTCCTCCACGACTCTGTGCAAAGCATACGCGCTTCAGATCCATGATTCGATTTCCCAACTGGGAAATGGAAAGAATTATATTCTGTCCACAGCACTGGGTGTTTGTCCTCGTCATATGCTGTCCTGCTTGTTTCAGCTGTGTCTTGCTAACCACGCGACATGGGAGTCCTAAACATGTGCCTAATCAGTGTTGGTCCAAGTACCTACGCTAGGATTGTAACTCTAATAAAGGGAGGGTGTAAAACACGGAAAAGAAAGAAAGAAAGAAAGAAAGACAGACAGAAAGAAAGACAGAAAGAAAGAAAGAAAGAAAGAAAGAAGGAAAGAAAGAAAGAAAGAAAGACAGAAAGAAAGAAAGACAGAAAGAAAGAAAGAAAGAAAGACAGAAAGATAGACAGACAGAAAGAAAGAAAGACAGAAAGAAAGAAAGAAAGACAGACAGAAAGAAAGAAAGAAAGACAGAAAGAAAGGAAGAAAGACAGAAAGAAAGAAAGAAAGACAGAAAGAAAGAAAGACAGAAAGAAATAAATAAAGACAGAAAGAAATAAATAAAGAAAGAAAGACAGAAAGACAGACAGACAGAAAGAAAGACAGAAAGAAAGAAAGAAAGACAGAAAGACAGACAGAAAGAAAGAATGAAAGACAGAAAGAAAGACAGACAGAAAGAAATAAAGAAAGAAAGAAAGAAAGACAGAAAGAAATAAATAAAGACAGAAAGAAATAAATAAAGAAAGAAAGACAGAAAGACAGACAGACAGAAAGAAAGACAGAAAGAAAGAAAGAAAGACAGAAAGACAGACAGAAAGAAAGAAAGAAAGAAAGAAAGACAGAAAGAAAGACAGACAGAAAGAAAGAAAGAAAGAAAGAAAGACAGAAAGAAATAAATAAAGACAGAAAGAAATAAATAAAGACAGAAAGAAATAAATAAAGACAGAAAGAAATAAATAAAGACAGAAAGACAGACAGACAGAAAGAAAGACAGAAAGAAAGAAAGAAAGAAAGAAAGAAAGAAAGACAGAAAGACAGACAGAAAGAAAGAAAGAAAGAAAGACAGAAAGAAAGAAAGAAAGAAAGACAGAAAGAAATAAATAAAGACAGAAAGAAAGAAATAAAGAAAGAAAGACAGAAAGACAGACAGACAGAAAGAAAGACAGAAAGAAAGACAGACAGAAAGAAAGAAAGAAAGACAGACAGAAAGACAGAAAGAAAGAAAGAAAGAAAGACAGAAAGAAATCAATAAAGAAAGAAAGAAAGACAGAAAGACATACAGACAGAAAGAAAGACAGAAAGAAAAAAAGACAGAAAGTGTATTAAAAATGTAAAAATTAAAAATTAAAATGTTATTATTTTAAAATTATGACGTGATAGGAAAAAACGGACTTCAGATCTGTAATCAGCACACTCAAATTAGGGTTGGTACACTTGTTTCTGTTCAGTAGCAAAATCACAATGATATAAATGAAATGGATATTAAATGTATTAAAAATGTAAAAATTAAAAGTGTTATTATTTTAAAATTGTGACGTGATAGAAAAAACGGAATTCAGATCTGTAATCACCACACTTAAATTAAGGTTGGTACATTTGTTTTTGTTCAGTAGCAAAATCAAAATAAAATAAACAAAATGGATCTTAAATGTATTAAAATATTATTATTTTAAAATTGTGACGTGATAGAAAAAAACGGACTTCAGATCTGTAATCAGCACACTCAAATTAGAGTTGGTACACTTGTTTTTGTTCAGTAGCAAAATCACAATGAAATAAATGAAATGGATATTAAATGTATTAAAAATGTAAAAATTAAAAATGTGATTATTTTAAAATTGTGACGTGATAGAAAAAACGGACTTCAGATCTATTATCAGCACACTCAAATTAGAGTTGGTACACTTGTTTTTGTTCACTAGCAAAATCACAATAAAATAAATATAATGGATCTAAATGTATTAAAAATGTAAAAATTGAAGAAATTATAATTTTATTATTTTACAATTGTGATGTGATCGAAAAAATGGACTTCAGATCTGTAATCAGCACACTTAAATTAGAATTTGTACACTTGTTTTTGTTCAGTATCAAAATTACAATAAAATGAATAAAATTACTTTTAAATGTATTAAAATGTAAAAATTAGAAATTAAAATTGTATTATTTTAAAATTGTGACATGATAGAAAAAAACGGACTTCAGACCTGTAATCAGCGTACCTAAATTAAGGTTGGTACACTTGTTTTTGTTCAGTAGCAAAATCACAATAAAATAAATAAAACGGATCTTAAATGTGTTAAAAGTGTAAAAATTAAAAATTGTCATTATTTTAAAATTATGACGTGAAAGAAAAAAACGGACTTCATATTTATTATCATCACACTCAAATTAGGGTTGGTACACTTGATTTTGTTCAGTAGCAAATTCACAATAAGATAAATAAAATGGCTCTTAAATGTATTAAAAATGTAAAAATTAAATATGTTAATATTTTAAAATTGTGACGTGATAGAAAAAACGGACTTCAGATTTAATCGGCACACTCAAATTAGGGTTGGTACACTTGTTTTTTATCAGTAGAAAAATCACAATAAAATAAATAAAATGGATCTAAACGTATTAAAAATGTAAAAATTAAAAT
Source organism: Periplaneta americana (assembly GCF_040183065.1). NCBI lineage: Eukaryota > Metazoa > Arthropoda > Insecta > Blattodea > Blattidae > Periplaneta > Periplaneta americana. Next base: position 177,730,190 of record NC_091123.1, read on the forward strand.
CTTATTATTTTAAATTTGTGACGTGATAGAAAAAAACGGACTTCAGATTTAATCAGCATACTCAAATTAGGGTTGGTACACTTGTTTTTGTTCGGTAGCAAAATCACAATAAAATAAATAAAATGGCTCTTAAATGTATTAAAAATGTAAAAATTAAAAATGTTATTATTTTAAAATTGTGACGTGATAGAAAAAAACGGACCTCAGGTTGAATCAGCATACTCAAATTAGGGTTGGCATACTTGTTTTTGTTCAGTAACAAAATCACAATAAAATAAATGAAATGGATCTTAAATGTATTAAAAATGTTATTATTTTAGAATTGTGACGTGATGGAAAAAAAAAAAAACGAACTCAGATCTATAATCACCATACTCAAATTAGGGTTGGCACACTTGTTTTTTTTCAGTAGGAAATTCATAATAAAAATAAATGAAATGTATCTAAATGTATTAAAAATGTAAAAATTAAAAAATTAAAATTGTATTATTTTAAAATTGTGACGTGATAGAAAAAACCGGACTTCAGATTTAATCAGCACACTTAAATTAGGGTTGGCATACTTGTTTTTGTTCAGTAGCAAAATCATTGCAGACCAGTGTAATCATAGACACTGATTCATTTTCAAATCCCCTTTTTCACTCACACACAGTGAATCTCGCAGGATTTTCCTGGAATCGAATTCTGTTTGCTTTATTAAAAGTTCGCCGTCTGAAATATGTATTTCCCCAGTCTACACACATTTTAGCATAGCTGATACGCCACTAGAGTAACAAAAAGTGGCAGTCTTCCGAAATACAACCATTTGTGTGAATCTTTCATAACCGTGTCCTGCTTGATAGTCTATCAGTAGCTGGAGCAGAATAGAAGCTGCGAAGTCTTCTTCCCCTTTTAGTTCCGGCCCACTGGGGCTGAAACATTCTCGTCAGCTGGTCTCTCGAGCGCACTCGATCTGTGATCGATGCTCGGGGTGAGAGATCGCATCCCCACACTTGACTGCTAGCAGCAGTTCCTCTCAGACGAGGTGCCATCGTGACAACTTCATGCACTTCTCCACGGACTACATGGCACTGGTTTCAGTTCTAGACAAAAGCAATGCAATTATTCTTCGTTTCAAGAGAGCCCCTCTTAAGTCTAAGTAAAGCTAACGGAAGATCTTCTTTTACGAGGCAAGAAGAAGACAGCATCGTGCTGACGTTAAATAAAAATGAAGCTCAAGACAGTGGCACATAGTTCTCATTATATGCGTCACGATTTCGCAACAACCTATTTTCTTTGTAGCTTTTCATGAATTGCTATTTTTTATAATTTACTATGGAGCTAAATAAGAAGATACTCTTGCGTTTTGTATATTGTATAAAAAGGAGATTAGTACGATCTGCTTGTTTTCCGCACAGAACCAATACGCGGTAAGTGTGAAATACCACATTCAGTATTCCCAACGTAACACACATAACAATTTCCCTCTTCTTACCGCTTAAGCGCGACATTCATTTTACTGCTTTAGGCTTTTAACATATTATTTTTAGAGACGTTTAACATAGTAATAATTATAAATTGGAAACTTACCACTGCAGTTTCATCTAAATTGCAATGTTAATTATTGTTTTTAAATATTTGCAAAAATTAAGTAAAGTCTACTACTCCACGAAACTTATTGCATTCCTGATACAAGTAACATTAAGGAAGCCGTGAAAAAATCAACAAGATTCCAGATGCCGATGTTATTGCTGCAATATGTTATATAAATAATATTGTTAAAATATTAAAATGAAAAATAAATCATTACATAACCTTACCGTTTGTTTTAAGTTCGCATTTATAGACTGGGGGAAAAAAATAAGACAGACGTATATCACGGCCTGCTGGAGTATAGTAAACACAGAAAACATTTTACAGCAACAATGTTGAAGAAAGATATTTTGGTGTTCCGAAGTTGGCGTCATTAAACAGAAACCAACATGGAGATTTCATTGCAACTAATTAGAAATTCGTCTTTCAGGTATGTAATAAACGATCTTCGCACAAAATAATGTACGATACACGAACGGTATGTTTGTTTTCATGTTCTCGGAAATTAAAAAAGCTCAACTACGTTTCGCTTTTTCATTCTTTTCCTCGACCCTGAAAACGTCAACATACCGCTCTTGTAACGTATATTACTATTATGCTCGACCATGCCTAAATGTAGTAATTATACACCTGGTAGTAGCCCTCATTAAAGTACACCTATTCATTATAATTCAGTTGTTCAGCCAATGACAAATCACCATTGTACCATTATAAAACCGCAAGTATCGATTATTCTCGGATATGCAGTCGAAAGACAATTAGCGAAAAGTCACGGAGGCTGGAAATCCAATACTGTCGCAGAAGGTTATGTTCTGTTACTATAATAATTAGCGTTAAATTGTAAATAATATTCAAATAAATTCAATTTGTCATCTCGTTTTTCAATTCTAAATCAATTTCCAGGTTATATCAAGACTAATGTTCATGTTATTCTTTAGATTATATCAAGGTCAATGGCATTCGTCCTCGGAAAAAATCAATACTTTCGCGTCTGCGCACATCTCACAATTTAGAAGGTCAGTTCCGCTCCTCACTTACATAACCATAACATGAATACTTATGAATAATTTCAAGTTAGAAATATGGTCGAGCATAAAAAGTCGTATGAAACTTGCCTATAATGGTAATTAAGACGCTCGTATGAAAATTATGAAACTCGCTTGCGCTCGTTTCATAAACAAACATACTCGCGTCTTAATTACTACCATCATAGGCTCGTTGCATAATGTACTATTGTCTGACAACATGAAATTGAGTGCTTTGACTAAACAGTTTACGATTCACGGGACCTAATCTATAAATCTATTCTGTTTGATCACGTGAAACGATTATTACAAATTCCAAAAAACAGCATACCACTTTGAAATGTACACCCTACTTAAAATACATAATCCTAAGTTGTTACCATGCTATTTACTCTCTTGAAGATTTTAATAAAAAAACTGAACACTAAGAAATATATTTCTGTCCATTAGCCACGTGGATGTTTCATATCAAGTAGTCCTGTAAGTTATAATATCTTATTTAATTACACTTACCTGAATATAGGGTTGAATTGAAATCACAACGCAACACAACTGAACTATGTATTAATATTAATATTAATACCGGTATTACTAATTGATTATTAATTATGTTCAAATTTTACAAGCTTAGTTACTTCCATTTCATCAGATTCCTTCTACTGCTAACCAAAATTATTGCTGCTAACATAACAGTTAGAGTATTTTGTCAGTACTAGAAATTCGAAACAAAGTTGGTAAAAGAAAATGCAACCTTACATGTAGAAAATCACTATAATCCACTAGTATATAACATCGTCACCATAAAATACTTCCACTTTTAAAAATTTTATTTCGGAATGTCATGATGTTAAGTTTTTTTTTTTTTTTTCGTTGTTGGTAACTCTATAGCATCTATTAGATGCTTTATGGTTGTGCTAACAGATGGCGTTACTTGTCAACAATGTGACGCTGAAACGTGTGTTCAGGTTACTCCCTAGAGACAATCCTGATGTATGAATGATGTTAACTTTGTTATAAGCTTTAGTGAATTACATAAGAATGATGGACTTATCCTAGAATAAGAGAATGTTTGTATAAGCGATGTCATATGTCTGTACGCTGTCTTGCAATTCCCATTTTATTACCAAATTAACGATCATGATTTTACCTATAATCAGGCAGGTCCTAGTCCGTTATAGCTTGCTGCATTTCGTGACCTAACTCTCTTGCGTCATCACGGTACCGTCCAGTGATATGTAAAATTTGTCAGTCTGCCTTCACTATTGAGAAAAATATGTACAAATAAATTTATAAACCTACATCCTACTTGATAGACTAGATTCTTTCCGTACATATGTCTACTTTCCTCTATTCGGAGAGGTTTTCTCCAAAATATTTTTCCTCTACAAACTGTAACTGTATTGATTTCAAGTATCTGACTTTAATGTCTGTCATACAAACTCTACTATTGTCAATTCCGTTAAAGAAAAGGAATAAAAAATAATTCTTAAGTGAATAAAATTATAAGCATACAATATAGTAAAAATAATATCTGTCCTTTGGTTGTCACTGCTTCCTTTTACAGAATAGGGTCAGGAATAACGCTTACAGTAGCCAGTAAAACACGTTTTCAATATGGAACATTAACTTTTGGAAATTAAAAAAAAATGTTAATAATGTATCATTTTACAAAATTACAACTTTTATTAACCTTCATTACAAACTGTGTGGCAAAGTGGCAATGAACATGTTCCGGGAGAAACTGGATGATTTCATTTCTAATATGATACCTACATAGCAGCAGAAATACTCTGACAAGAATTCCTAAAAAAAAAAAAAAAAAACACTCGCACGATTTCCTAGAAAAGTAACGGTTAGAAAAACACTCGCATGAATTCCTAGAAAAGTAACGGTTAGAAAAACACTCGCACGATTTCCTAGAAAAGTAACGGTTAGAAAAACTCTCGCACGAATTTCTAGAAAAGTAACGGTTAGAAAAACACTCGCATGAATTCCTAGAAAAGTAACGGTTAGAAAAACACTCGCACGATTTCCTAGAAAAGTAACGGTTAGAAAAACACTCGCACGAATTCCTAGAAAACTAACGGTTAGAAAATCTCTCGCACGAATTTCTAGAAAAGTAACGGTTAGAAAAACACTCGCATGAATTCCTAGAAAAGTAACGGTTAGAAAAACACTCGCACGATTTCCTAGAAAAGTAACGGTTAGAAAAACACTCGCATGAATTCCTAGAAAACTAACGGTTAGAAAATCTCTCGCACGAATTTCTAGAAAAGTAACGGTTAGAAAAACACTCGCACGAATTCCTAGAAAAGTAACGGTTAGAAAAACTCTCGCACGAATCCCTAGAAAAGTAACGGTTAGAAAAACACTCGCATGAATTCCTAGAAAAGTAACGGTTAGAAAAACTCTCTCACGAATTCCTAGAAAAGTAACGGTTAGAAAAACACTCGCACGAATTCCTAGAAAAGTAATGGTTAGAAAAACACTCGCATGAATTCCTAGAAAAGTAACGGTTAGAAAAACTCTCTCACGAATTCCTAGAAAAGTAACGGTTAGAAAAACACTCGCATGAATTCCTAGAAAAGTAACGGTTAGAAAAACTCTCTCACGAATTCCTAGAAAAGTAACGGTTAGAAAAAATATTGCACGAATTCCTAGAAAAGTAACGGTTAGGAACCTAGAACAGTAACGGTTTGAAAAAGTCTCGCACGAATTCCTAGAAAAGTAACAGTTAGAAAACTCTCGCACGAATTCCTAGGGAAGTAACGGTTAGGAACCTAGAACAGTAACGGTTAGAAAACTCTCGCACGAATTCCTAGGAAAATAACGGTTAGAAAAACTCTCGCACGAATTCCTAGAAAAGTAACGGTTAGAAAAACTCTCGCACGAATTCCTAGAGAAGTAACGGATGGGAACCTAGAAAAGTAACGGTTAGAAAAACTCTCATACGAATTCCTAAAAAAAAGGTAACGTTAGAAAAACTGTCGCACGAATTCCTAGAAAAGTAACGGTTAGAAAAACTGTCGCACGAATTCCTAGAACAGTAACGGTTAGAAAAACTGTCGCACGAATTCCTAGAAAAGTAACGGTTAAAAAAACTGTCGCGCGAATTTCTACAAAAGTAAGGTTAGGAACCTAGAACAGTAACGGTTAGAAAAACTCTCACACGAGTTCCTAAAAAGAAGGTAACGTTAGAAAAACTGTCGCACGAATTCCTAGAAAAGTAACGGTTAAAAAAACTGTCGCGCGAATTTATAAAAAAAGTAACGTTTAGGAACCTAGAACAGTAACGGTTAGAAAAACTCTCGCACGAATTCCTAAAAAAAAAAGATAACGTTAGAAAAACTCTCGCACGAATTCCTACAAAAGTAACGGTCAGAAGAAAACTCTTGCATGAATTTCTAAAAAAGTAACGGTCTGAAAATCTTTCACATGAATTATAGAAAAGTAACGGTTAGAAAAACTCTCGCACGAATTTCTAGAAAAGTAGAGGTCAGAAACCGTTTCTCAAGAATTCCTAGAAAAGTAAAGGCCAGTAAAGGAACAGACGTAACTATTCCAATAATTAATGCTTTAATTTTGATTCACTGATTTACAGGAACGTTTTCTTGCCTCGCGTGTTCGGACTTCAATATTGCATAACACGGAAATGGCAAAGCTATTGTTTTCCTACCTGAACGGACATGAGCTTTATTATAGCCACATAATGAAGTTATTTACGGACGGTTGTTGTGTTAGTGATTATTGTGGAAGTAATTTCTTTTTATTTTATTTTACATTCATTTTTCTAAAATAGGATATGAAAGTGCCCACGCCCACAAACATAAAAAATATAAGACTATTTTTAAATACGTCAGAGAAAACATAGGTGACAAGAAAATGAGCTAAAACGATTCTAGCGATATAAATGAACGGTTCTTATAGTTAGGTGTAGATTGTGCTGCTTGGCTCAACGCGCATGCATTCTTCTTCAGAGAAGTCCGAATACCGTATCTATGGTAATGGTCTGTTGTACAGCAAAGACCAAACCATTTATCAATCTCTGGAAAAGTCAAAGGAACTCCTGTCACGTTGAAAAGTCGATCCGACGCCGAACAAACACAAGTAGGCGCCTCATTTTTTAAGGGGAATTGAGGACTGTGTTGATGGAAGAGAAGGGAGAAACTGGAGAATCGCGAGAAAACCCTATGTCTTAGCTTGTCCATCATAAATACAACTCCTGTCACGTCGGACAGCCAATCCGACGCCGAACAAACACAAGTAGGGCCTTATTTTTACGGAAGGGAAATTGAGGAGTGTGTTGATGGAAGAGAAGGGAGAAACTGAAAGATTCCGAGAAAAATACTCACATCTTGGCCTTCTCTATCACAAATACAATTCCTGTTACGACGCCGAACAAACAAAAGTAGGCACCTTATTTTTTCGAAAGGGGAATTGAGGATGTATTGATGGAAAAGAAGGGAGGAACTGGAGAATCCCGAGACAAATCTTCACATCTTAGCCATGGATAAATATATAATAGGATGCGAAACTTACTGAGTTTCCCGTAACACATACTAGAGGCGCTGTTGTAGAAATTGATCTTGCTGCCACCTTAGGGAGGAGGGGCGTTATTACATCTAGCAGTGCACCAAGTAGCGAAAAGAGTAATTACTCCATGCATTTAGCACCGCACCTGGTGAAGAAAATGTTAAACTGTGCAGAAAGTATTCCCTCCATCCTCATCGATAATCAAAACTAACCCAATTTAAAATAAAACATTTACAGTTTTATTCCTCACAGCATATTCTACTGAAAATTCTTACCGGAGCCAGCAGGAAGATAAAAGAGACGATCTATTTTACACTACCCAATTAAAATATAACCAGACAGAGACAAAAAATTAAGCAAAAGGTTAGATAATTGGGATTGTATTCTTTGGGTATTTATTGTACAGCGCAATGGAAAAGTCTGCAAGAACTACTTAGATAGTTCAATTTATTATATTACTATTACTTTATAATACATTCAACAACACTATTTTTACAACGTCCATAAACATCACTGTTTAACATACACTGCTTATACACACACGTATCACTTTATGTTCACTTATTAGCAAGTTTCAGTCCGCCATCTTCATCTTCGACTCTCCCGTACAGCAATATCTCTAACGGATAAATAGAGAACTCTCGGTAATGTACCCAACACGTAGTTCTAATATTTACCACCTACGATGTTGGACGCTGATCACCTTATTTCAAACCCCCAAATCCAGATGGTGCTGACCGCAGTTTCGCATCCTATTATATATTTATCCATGTCTTAGCCTTCTCGATCACAAATGCAATTCCTGTTACGACGCCGAACAAACAAAAGTAGGCACCTTATTTTTTCGAAAGGGGAATTGAGGAGTGTGTTGATAGAAGAGAAGGGAGAAACTGGATAATCCCGAAAAAAAACCCTTCCATATTAGCCTTATCTATCACAAATACAACTCGTTTCACGTCGGACGGTCAATCCGACGCCGAACAAACACAAGTAGGGTCTTTATTTTCGAAAGGGGAATTGAGGAGAAGGGAAGAACTGGAGAATCCCGAGACAAATCTTCAAATCTTAGCCATGTCCATCACAAATGCAACTCCTGTCACGTCGGACGGCCAATCCGACGCCGAACAAACACAAGTAGTGTCTTACTTTTATGAAAGGAAATTGAGGAGTGTGTTGATGGAATCCCGAGAAAAACCTCACATCTTAGCTTTGTCTATCACAAATACAATTCCGTCTCAGACGGAATTTGAACTCGTATTCGAAATTGTCGTAAACCAACGCTCTGCCAAATTGGATACCGAAGATAAGGACGTCCTATTTATATCTTGAGAAATTTGTCTATCGAATCTTTCTACATCCTGTATAAGGCTTCACACTAATGTTTTGTAAAAGAAAAAGAAAACAAATGAAGTGCTAACAATGTATTTTATATGACTGTTAATATTTTAATTTCTTGTAATCTTTGGAGCATCAAAAATCAATATTCGCCAGAGCACTTACTGTAATTTAGTATCGTTATTACAGGAACTACAAATGTACTGCGATGGCGTTTCAAATCCATAACGTCGTCTCAACAGAAGCATTTTAATTCATTAAGTTGAGTCGAATGCTGAATAAACACGTCAACGCTTCATAGCGTCGGTTATGAAAGCAATAACACTCCCACCTCAGCGATAAGCAAAGAAAAGCCAAGGTGAGTCCTTCTCACCAATCAATATTGCCCTGTTTCGTATTGTTCAGTCTTCCGATATATATTCGATCAATGTTGGCTTGACGACGGAGATCGCCATATGCCCACACATTGGCTACGAAGACCATGAACTGAAATTTAGGACATGTTTAATAATTCTCATATATCTGCAGACTTAAATTATTATTATTATTTACGACATTTTCATCACCACTCGATTTTCATTCCCATAATTATGTAGACCATTATTACTATTTTCATTGATTATAATGAATAAATGCTAGGCAAATTAATTATTGGTTGTGTGAATGACTGAATGGTGGAAAACGAAAGAATAAATCAGTGTCTTTAACAAAACAAATGAAGGACAAAAAATAATCAACGAAAGGATGAATGTTCTTCTCTCTGCTTTTGTTTTTTCTATAGAGTCTATGCCTATTTGCATTGTGGTGGTGTAATATTTTTTAATTAATTAATTAATTAATTCGTTCATTCATTCATTCATTCATTCATTCATTCATTCATTCATTTTATTCCATAGATCTTACATGAGCAATGAAGCTTTAAGATGTGGAACAAGTCAAAATTTTACAATATTACAATTACAATTTTTACAAATTTTTACAGTTTTACAATTTAGTAATTTTCTATAATTTTTACAATTTTGTGCAATTTTTTTTACAATATTTTGGCGAGATGTAGTGAGATGAGGTGAGGTCCGAGGATTCGCCAAAATATTACCCGGCATTTTCCTTTTGGTTGGGGAAAACCTCGGAAAAACCCAACCAGGTAACCAAATCAAAGGGGGGTAATCTAATCAAAGAGGTTGATGCCGAGGACTCGCCATAGACCATCCAGCTTCAGTCCCACGGCTGTGGAAAACCTCGGAAGAAACCGAAGACCAAAGGGGGATCCAACCCAAGCCCGAACGCAGCTCCGGATCAGCAGCCCAGCGAGTCTGCCGACTGAGCTACATCGATGGCTCTATTAAAAGTATACAATACATAGCCAATCAGATTATTAAATTTACAAACGCAAACGATCATTCATCAGTTCACCTATATGTATAATACAAAACATAAGTTAATTAAATTTAAGGCATAAACAATTCAACCAGTTGTGATATACAGGAATTGATAATACATATCATGCAAACTACTTCAAATTACAAACACAAACAATTTATCAATAGAGCTATACAGATTACTATTCAATTTAAACCATATACAATTCATCGGCCAAAACTATACAAATTTTGTTAATACTACTGTATCTTCTTTTTATATTGCTTGTATTATTTTATTTGTATTTCTCTTTGTATGTTTTGTAATTATATTTCTTTATTCTGTATATTTGAAATAAATAAAATTGAAATAAAATTGAAATATACAATACAAAGTAGCAGAATAATTTAATTTACAAGAATACTTTCATTAAGCTATACAAATTTAGAGAAGGCCTTGTTGGGCTTAATTTCACTAAATTAAATAAATAGATAAATAGATAAATAAATAAATAAATAAATAAATAAATAAATAAATAAATAAATAAATAATTGTCTGGATTTAATGTTCCTAATTATGACAGGTGAAGACTACAATGCGTGCAGTTCGGTGTTGTGTAACTTTGTTCATTCTCCTGTAACTTCATCCTTCTTAGCTTCAAATATTTTCCTAAGCACCTTATTCTCAAACACCCTTAACCTCTGTTCCTCTCTCAAAGTGAGAATCCAAGTTTCACAACCATACAGAACCGATAAATAACTGCTTTATAAATTCTAAGTTTCTACATTCATTTCTTAATATACAGGGTGATTGTTTATTTTGTTCATTCATTTATTTAATCAGCCATTCATTCATTCATTTGTTCTTCGTTCGTTCATTTATTCTTGAATTCATTCGTTAATTAATTATTTCGTTAAGTCTTTAATTCTTTGGATTTGAGGGTGGTGGAATAGTATGCTATGGACTGGATTAATCTTGCTGAGGATAGCGACCGATGACGGGCTTATGTGAGGGCGGCAATGATCCTGCGGGTTTCTTAAAAACCATGAAGTAAGTAATGTATGTAGAAACAACTGAGCCTTTCAGAGCAAAAGTGGTGTAAGTCAAAGTTGGGTAATGAGGTTTAAAGTAAAAATTCTGTAAAATTCAGCGCAAAGTAGCAATTAATATGTCCTTCTTGCTATCCACTGACTACTAATAGTTTAAATAAATTGAATATCAATTGCTACTTTGCGCTGTATTTACATAATGTTTACTTCAACCCTCATTACCCACTTTTGACTTACACCACTTCTGCTCTGAACGGCTCAACTAATGATTTAATAAACAAATTAAGCCGGCAGATTTGTATGCAACGCCTAAGATGCGCCATTTCAACCTTCCATGGCAGCCACGGATAGGAATACTCGTATCTTCTAGGATTCTAAAGTCATGCATTCTTGTCCATTGTCAATGTAGCGTCTCTCAGATGTCCCACCTTCGTAGAATAAAGTCTGGATTTTAGTTTTCGAGACTATGAAGACCTTCGACAAAGAACAATAAAGTTACTACCGTTTGACTATCTACTGTCTTTTTTTCTTTCATGCGTACGTAAGTGTATTGTTGCGAAACGCATCGTATTCACGACACGGAAAGTAAATTATTGTCTTGGCTGGATGGTCTCGCTGATAGAGGAAATGCATTTTCAAGGTCACCCGTTCTGAAACGCGAGCTACATTTTACATACGATTATTCTTCACTCTCAGAAATAGCCACAAGGAATTGCATGTAGCTGTGTTTCTGCTGTTAACAGCATCATGGAAGAGTTTTATTATGTAAGTAGTGAATTAGGTATAAGTCAAATGGAAGGAAAACTCTGGCTTCAGACAATGGAGAATATTGTGAAAGAATTAAAAAAGAACATGATTTGGGAAAAACTTTTGTAATGTTTATATTCTGGTTGAAAATTTAGGTTGTGCTGGAAGAAATAACAGACAGCGAAATTATTATTTTTGAAAGTGGATGTAAAACTCAATTAAAAAAAAAAGACTGTCGTGATATCAATACAACAATCCGTGGAGAACTCCACAATGTAGCTATATTTTTGCTCGTATTACAGTTTAAGTTCAGATAGGAATAGAGATGGGAACGATATCGGTTTTTACGAAATACCGACATTTTCGTTTCGATATAGCGATATATCGATATCGAAATTTTGATTCAATATATCGTATAATATATCGGTTTTCTCATAAATTTATCGATTTTTTGTTGTGGAATTATCAATATCAACAACAACAAAATCCACACTAGACAACTCCGATAATTCCCGAGAGATGGCGCTAATGAAGGTGGACAGTATAGTGACGGACAGTTACATAATTATTGTGCAACCTCACTCAAACCTTGTTCTAATTGGCTGGACTGGAATTCGAATTCAAACTGTTTAATATGCAGCACCAAATACAAAATGCAGCGTGTGCGAACGTGAGACAGACTGGAGGTTTATCTACTGCTATTTTAATATTGTTATTAATGTTCTCCAAGGCAGGAGAGCAACTCCCACCCTGAAAGGGTACCGTTTGACCTCAAAACGGGTATCAAAACTTTTATTTCTATATTCTGAAGTGTAAAGAGAAACAAGGATTTAATACTGATGTGACATTTGTTTATGGCTATGATTTCTATGCACAACCTAGTACATTCTGTTTTCTTATATCTTTTAGTGCACAAAAAATCCTATACCTATAATCATCACCATTGTTATTTGGAATGTTGGAATGTAACAGTAACTTGCAATGGGAACTTACTATACAAGGATTGTATCAAATCAACCGTGAAGTTTGTTAAAAAAAAACTTGTAAGATTGTAAGTACGGTTTACTTACATTTAAAAATAATTACAATTTCTGTTTACTTACATTTAAAAATGATTACGTTGTTAGGTAGAAAAGAGCATTATATCTGTGTCCTGGATTGAATCCTATACAGCATTAGAATAATTGAATCGTGTTCCAATATCAAATACTCAGCCATGTAGAGTTCACTTAACTCTTTCCCACTATACCTACCATTTAAGCTCCCTTGCATCCACCATAATTTTGATTTAGGTTAGGACCTACATCATATGGTATTGAAAATGTATTGTTTATTGTTAGAAATTTACATTTATGCTTTTGACTGTTATGTTGTTAATTTCAATGTTAAAAAGAAATATTAAAATATAAGTAATTTTATTGTAATAAAGTAAATGTAGTCCGAAAATCAATTTTCTTACGGAATAGCGATATATAAATAATCGTTCGATATATCGATATATTTTCTGCGATTTATATCGTTTATCGAAATTAGGTTTGCAATATATTGCAATATCAATATATCGGTATTTAATTTATTTCCTCCATCACTAGATAGGAAAACTTATAATTTTGCATTAGTGCAGTTCTGCAATCAATATTCTACGGATAACGGAAATATTGCTAAATTAAATATATTTAAATGCGAACATTCACAATTATTAATGAGAAGCCGTTCTAGTTTCCGATCACAGCCTACTAGATTCATTCTTGCCATCTAAAAGCTATTTAGTCGTCGTATATTTTGTAACAGTGACATAATATCTTCTTAATCCATTGTTTGCAACTAACACATAAATTCAGTAGAATCAATTTCAATATGTGCTACGTCCATATGTGACCAAACTACTACCTGAATTGAATTCTTAAATATTCTGTGCCATAAATTTTGAAGCTGATTAACCTTGTGTTCATGTTGGCTGGCTTGTATTCGTGAGAGAACGCCATTGGTCATTTATACACAAATAACATCAGAATGAATAATAATCGACTGTACATATCGTTATTGACATACATATCGATATGTATAGCCGTTTCCGCTCTCGGTTTATTGTCAATACCAAATTTTCACGTTCACGTCTTCTGTTTCCCGTTTTCATACCGGTTTATTGTGGACCGATTTTAACTCTAAAGACAAGAAATAAACGACGTGGGATATTAAAATTTAATATTCACGCGATTCTCGAATCCTTGCATGTGGTCAAAGAACCAATTAAACAGTTATGTGAGCTCTAAGATTATACGGCATTTGTCTCACCTCGAAATTCTCTTCTTTAATCAGAGAATTTACACTTCGCTTTATTTAATTATGATCTCCAATCTCCCATGTTGTCTATCGCATGCTTTACAATTTACGTGGCATTACATAGTAAACAACTAGGCATTCGAATTATATAATTTAATTATGTTTCATGTTAAACAAATTTATTATAATTTATAATAGCAACGCATATCAGTTACTAGTATGTCAGCCTGTTAATTAAATTATTATCTTTTAATTACAATAACAGATTAGAGTTACAATTAACGTATTAGTCAAAGAAATATATATGTATATACTAAACATGTAACATTATTTTGAGATTATACGACGCATGTGTGGACGTGAATATTTGCTTAATAGTAGACATAGATCAGATATTAAAATTGTTATTAATAAAATATCTATCTGTCATGGAATTAGGTCATTTGTTGACCTATTCCATCTCACTATCCAAAAGTACGTATTTTCCAATGTTTTTCTTGACTTCTCCTCCCTCTTGGGACGTAGTTTTTTTTTTTAGTCTGTTTGTTGCCATTCTGTGTATGTGTAGAAAACATTTTGTTTTATAATTTTAAAATTGTTCTAATCCTGGAGCTATTTATAATTCTTCTGAAATCTCTCTAATAGTTTTGTAGTCCAACTAAATGTACTCTGCTTTTTTTTTTGCAACACTTACATTTTTTATGTATGTATCTACTGTATGTATGTATGTATGTATGTATGTATGTATGTATGTATGTATGTATGTATGTTTTATTTTATTGGGTTATTTTACGACGCTGTCTCAACATCTAAGTTATTTAGCGTCTGAATGATATGAAGGTGATAATGTCGGTGAAATGAGTCCGGGGTCCAGCACCGAAAGTTACCCAGCATTTGCTCGTATTGGGTTGAGGAAAAACCCCGGAAAAAACCTCAACCCGGTAACTTGCCCCAACCGGGATTCGAACCCGGGCCACCTGGTTTATCGGCCAGACGCGCTGACCGTTACTCCACAGATGTGGACTGTATGTATGTATGTATGTATGTATGTATGTATGTATGTATGTATGTATGTATGTATGGCTCTTAAGGAACCCGGAGGTGTTCATTGCCGCCCTCACATAAGCCCGCCATTGGTCCCTATCCTGAGCAAGATTAATCCAGTCTCTACAATCATATCCCACCTCCCTAAAATTTTAATATTATCTTATCATATACACCTCGGCCTACCCAAAGGTCTTTTTCCCTCCGGTCTCCCAACTAACACTCTGTATCTATTTCTGGATTCGCCCATACGTACTACATGCCCTGCCCATTTCAAACGCTTGAATTTAATGTTGCTAAATTATGTTAGGTGAAGAATACAATACGTGCAGCTCTGCGTGGTGTAACATTGTCCATCCCTCTTAGCCCAATATTTCCTAAGCACCTTATTCTGTAACATCCTTAACCTCTGTTCCTTTCTCAAAGTGAGAGTCCAAGTTTTACAACTATACAGAACAACCAATAATGTAACTGTTTATAAATTCTATGTTTTTCTTTTTTGACAGCAGACTGGATGACAAAAGCTCCTCAACCGAATAATAGCAGGCACTTCCCATAATTATTCTGAGTTTAATTTCCTCTCGAGTGTCATTTACATTTGTTACTGTTGCTCCAAGATATGAATTTTTCCATCTCTTCAACGGATAATTTTACATTTCATGCAATGTTCTGGTCACGAGACACAATCATACTTTGTCTTTTCGGGATTTACTTCCAAATCTATCTCTTTATTTGCTTCAAGTAAAATTTCCGTGTTTTTCGTAATTATTTGTGGATTTTCTCCTAACATAGTTACGTCATCCGCTTAGACAAGCAGCTGATGTAACCCGTTCAATTCCAAACCCTCTCTATTATCCTGGACTTTCCTAATGGAATTATTTTTTTGTATTATTCTTTGTATTTTAACTTCAACCTGAAATAGCAATAAAATTGCTGATCAATTACAAAAAGGTTATTTTTGTAAAGTTTTTAAACTGTTAATATTTATTAATATAAAAGTTGGAAATTTATCATTCGAAGAGATGGAAAAATTCAAATATCTTGGAGCAACAGCAACAAATATAAATGGCACTCGGGAGGAAATTAAACGCCGAATAAATATGGGAAATGCCTGTTATTATTCGGTTGAGAAGCTTTTATCATCTAGTCTTCTGTCAAAAAATCGGAAAGTTAGAATCTATAAAAACAATTAGGCCTATATTACCGGTTGTCCTGTATGGCTGTGAAACTTGGACTCTCACTTTGAGAGAGGAACAGAGATTGAGGGTGTTTGAGAATAAGATTCTTAGGAAAATATTTGGGGCTAAGAGGGATGAAGTTACAGGAGAATGAAGAAAGTTACACAACACAGAACTGCGCGCATTGTATTCTTCACCTGACATAATTAGGAACTTTAAATCCAGACGTTTGAGATGGGCAGGGCATGTAGCACGTATGGGGGAACCCAGAAATGCATAATTATAGCGTTGGGAAGCCGGAGGGAAAGAGTCCTTTAGGGAGGCCGAGACGTAGATGGGAAGATAATATTAAAATGGATTTGAGGGAGGTGGGATATGACGGTAGAGACTGGATTAATCTTGCTGAGGATAGGGACCGCTGGCGGGCTTATGTGAGGGCGGCACTGAACCTCCAGGTTCCTTAAAATCCAGTAAGTAAGTATTGATTAAAGTAAGATGAGACCTCTGTGTCCATATTTAATGGTTTCCTGTGTTTGACATATGAAAAAATCTGTAGTTATCACAATTATCATTGTGATTTCAATGATAGCACTTAATTTTAACAATCTTTTACATTTTGGTGACTGGGAATTTTTCGGGGGATATTCCCGATGTCAAAGTTCTCTGGAATTTACCCATCACCACTTGTAGCTGTCTCAGTGCATGTAACTAAAGAAAAGAAGCTCTGCTTTCCGGAATGCGCTATTTATGAAAGTTGCTCAATACGTGTCTTTGTGGGATTTTATGTTTATCCAGTGCATGTAGATTTTTTTTATACTCGTGGGAAGCTAAGCTGACGGCGTTTTGCTTTTATTATTTTTCCGACCCACAGGGGGCTTTGAATCGCAACGAAGTTTGAGCTCGTCTGCTTTAAGCTAAATCCGATGAAAGCCAGAGCGTTCACTCACCAGGTCGGCAGCCGCAGATCTGATCAAGCTCTTAATAACAGCACTTAAAACGTGAACCGCTGTACATTCCAGCCTACAAATGCTTTTGCGCCATTTTATATTTTTTCTTCATCAGTATGACTTGTACAGTACCAAATATGTAAATGTGAAATGTATTTCGATATACTTCTTTACTTCTTTTTCACGCATATTTCTATAACTATTACTCGAATGAGGTAAGGCAGTGGTCCTAACCAGAGAGCTGCAAAATAGCGCTTAAAACCGGTTTAGATTCGACCGGTTATAGAACATCCGTTAAGGTTGGGCAATCGTCCGAATATTCAATTTTCAACCGGTTACCCTTTATTTATTTATTTATTTATTTATTTATTTATTTATTTATTTATTTATTTATTTATTTATTTATTTATTTATTTACTAGCCGTGCCCGTGCGCTCCGCTGCACCCGTTAGAAATAAATATAAAGTAATTACATAATTAAAATAGGACATTTGATCCAGGGAACATTCGTGTTTGATAGAAGGATAAATCGTTTAATATGTTACTTAATTTAAATTGTATTTAAAATATTGAAATGCGATCATTCTGATCCAGAGAGCACTCATTTGGTGCAATGACAATTCCTTTAACATGTTTCTTAATTGTTATTACCAATTATTTTTGGAAAAGCGAAAATTAACAGAACAATTTTGGCTACAGATTTATTATTATGTTTATATTATATTATATTATGAAAAAGTGTGTTGATAACGGATGTACTCGAATTAGAAAGTTTTTAATTTGTTGTGGGAGCTCTTGAATCTCAGGAGGAACAACTTTTACAACAGCGCAACATAATCTGCTTGGCTCATTACCCAATTTTTTTGTATTGCATTTATTGCATATATATTTTATGTATTTTAACACGATTCAATTGAGCATAGTTAAAATTTGAATTATAAAATAATGGATTGCTATGCTAACGTACTATTACTGCATACTAAATCAATACACTCTCGTTGTTCGTTAATTCTCTGAGATAAAAATGAATATGTTCATAAACATTATTATAAGAAATACAGGAAATGAATATACAGAATAACCTATCAAGTTTTCTGTGCATAAGAAGCTATTTTAATCTTACCTTCCTCAATTCACTCAGAAGTTACTGTAATAACATTATAGCATTATGTCCATACAGAGAAACTACACTTTCCAATGGTGAAATAATAATTAATTATACAAATCGATTAATTTAGCTTCCGATATTGCTTCATACGAACACAGAAACATTTTCTGTAGGCTATGATTCATAGCTTTTGATTGTTGTTGACCAAGGCCCCTTATAGACGAAGTTATTTGTTTATTTCGTTACACGGCCTTAGATGGCAGTTATTTTAATTTTAAAATTCATTTATCTCATTAAATATCAGTCCTATAAAAATTTGTTAAAGAATAAAACTTATCGGAAATGATTTTTAAAGAAATGTTTGCTATGTAACATTTTTCATAAAAATCAATAATAAGCGAGGTATTTCGATTTATTTAATTCAGGCCCCATTATAACCCCTATTTTAAATAACGTATTTTGAATGCCATATAGCCTAAAATCTAAGTTACAACGAACTTAATTTATATTCCAATTTTCATATAAATCGGTTCAGCCATTATCGCGTGAAAAGGTAACAAACATACAGACAGACAGACAGACATACAAAAATTAAAAAAAAGCGATTTTCGGCTTCAGGGTGGTTAATTATATATGTTAGGACCAATTATTTTTGGAAAATCGAAAATTACCAGAAACATTTTGGCTACAGATTTATTATTAGTATAGATTTATTTATTTATTTATTTATTTATTTATTTATTTATTTATTTATTTATTTATTTATTTATTTATTTATTTATTTATTTATTTATTCTGGTGTAGTTAAGGCCATCAGGCCTTCTCTTCCACAACACGAATAATACAAATACAATAATATAAATAAACAGAAAAAAATACACTATATACAAAGTAAAGCTACAAGAAATAAAGAGAGAAAGAAAAAAACACTATAAACAAAGTAAAGCCACACAAAAATATACACAGGTTGCAGTCACACAAACTTTAAATGAGTGATTAAGTATCATAATTAATTGTATCCCAACTAATTAACTAACATAAACAAGAAACTTGCAGTTTTAATCTAGATTAAAAAAGAAAAACAAAACAAAAAAAAAAAAACACAAATCAATACTTCTAGCAATACCTAAGACAAACTTTTCCAATTTAATTTTGAATTGTGATAAAGTCCGGCAGTCCCTGACGTCATTAGCTAACGAATTCCAGAGGCTAGGTATTTCTACAGTATAGGAATATGAGTATAAAGACGTTCTATGATGATGGATAGAAAGAAGTGCTCGATGTCGGTTTCGAAGAGTTGTAAGAAATTGAAAGCGCGATAACAGATAATTCGGAGTAGAAGTATGCATGATTCTAAACAGAAGCGACAGTGAATGTATTGTTCTTCGTTCCTTCAGACGCACTCATGAAAGTAACTGAAGGGAAGGTGTTATATGGTCAAATTTACGAGTATTGCAGATGAATCGTATGCACACATTATGAACACATTGTATTCTCTCAGCTAAGAGTGAACCTACATTAGTTAGCAAGGAATCGCAATGATCAAAATGGGGCATTACAAGCGTCTGAATAAGATTCTTTTTTAGACTAAGTGGTAGACAGAACACTAGGCGCACTTCATCATACATGAAACCGACATTTGCTGAATACACAAACGGAGTAACAATTGGACGGAGTTACGCAATAATGGACCAATCGACAATTTGAAAAGAAAAGAGATGTTTGCATAAATCTGATGATGGCAGGCTAATTTAACTCGGAGAAAATCAAGAAAGCGATATCTGAATTTTGCTGCTACTTATAAGCAAAAATTCGTTTATTGCATAAAATTCATTTATTTCTTTTGCTTTGAAATATTAATTGAACTGCTGGTGTCTTATTAAAAATCGGTTAGCCTTTTTTGGTATTATTTGTGCTATTTTTTTTGTAATAGTATGAATGTTACAATACTTCTTGCATAAAATATTTTATAAAAACAAACAGATTTATTTCAATGGCCAATATCTCGAAACAGGTTTTTGGTGCTTGGATCACTATTGCCAATCACCGTCCAATTGAAGGAAATTTACTTTGTCTTATTAAGAAAAGTGTTTGCTTGATATAGGCCTACAATTATTGATTGGACACTTTAATACACTTATCTTCAAAACTAATAGCTACATAAATGAACAAATGTACACTGGTAACAACAAAGCAAGTAAGTGTAATGCAGAATATGAAATCTGGTGCGTATAGAAATGCAAGAATAAAATAAATTACAATTACTTACTAAAAAGGAGATGAAATAAGTACATAGGCCTACTTTTATCAGATATTTAAGTTCTAATAAATATTGTTGTGGCATCTTGTAATTTTTGTCCAATTGTGACTTCATTTTCTTATAAAATTTTAGAAATTTAGAGCCTGCATTTTTTTTATTATCCAATTTAATAAACCCTATTTCACCCTGAGGTATATTAGGGTTATAGTTGGCATCAAAATACATATTTTATAAGCAATAAAAAATAATAATATTATAATACAAAATTGTGGTCAAGGTTACAATTCACATTAATTATGTGCAAGAATGCACCATAATGAAAGAATGGATCCTGTTAAAGATTAATGAGATGTTTGAGGAATAATCAATTCAAAGATATACAAGAATGTCTAACCTTTTCAGAGTAAATACACGACCTAAAAAGATAATCATTAGTACATTAATATAACAAAGTTTGATTTTCACTTTAAAATTTATACTGGAGGCTGCATTTTGCAATAATATTTATTTTCCGATAATATTTGTGGTCGTTCACGTACATATATCCTTAAAAGATTATGGATTTTATTTTATAAAGTAGTTATCAGAGGGGAGCAATTATTCTTTCGTAATGATACATTATTTATTTATTTATTTATTTACTTATTTATTTATTTATTTATTTATTTATTTTTTCAAGATTACAAAGATTTTATTGCAAGCAAAAATGACATGCAGTAACAAATATTTTACAATATTATTGTAATACTCTTATATGAATATTCTTCAAAATTCGAAATTGATTACCAATCTCATAGTAAAATAGCGTACATATTACAATTTATTGCATAAATACAATGTAACTGGGTCACACCCGGAAAAGCAAGTTATTTATTTATTTATTTATTTATTTATTTATTTATTTATTTATTTATTTATTTATTTATTTAATCTGACAAGATTAAGGCCATAAGGCCTTCTCTTCCATCCTACCAGATAGCACACATAAATACAAAACAAAAATACAAACACTGATGAAAATAATCCAAATACATGCGGTTACATGAGCGTTGTAAAAAAATTGTACAAGAAATCAACCCTACAGTTCCTCCAGCACGTTGAAAATCTGTTGAAAAAAACATTTTGGAGGTTTCTGGAAAGACCTACCAGGCTTATTATTTTACGAGACCTTATTAGAGTGAATAACAAACCTACTGTTTTGTCCAGTAATGACGATGTTTCTTGGAAATTAAAATGAAACCTATAATTTATTTGCCATATTCCGCAACTTTGCATACCTCTGATTAGAACGCTATGGTACCGAGTTAAACCTCTGCTTACTGTATGCAGACGCAAACAAATGGAATATATGAGAAAGTTTGGTGTCATGCCGGTTCCATATTATGAACGTCCAACGGTTTGTCCTGTTAGGGTAAATCGAAAAAAGCACAAATACTAGTTTATGATAGTCCTACAGATGACAAAATCCCTTAGGACGAATCATTAACAATATTAGAGTTCTAATAAAATGTTGCGTTTTACGACGAAAACTTTGCTACACAGTGGGAGCGTTCCATTGTTTTAAGAGGCTCTTTGGATCTTGCTGGAAGTTTATGTGATTGCGCGAAGGAAGAGAAAATCTTATTAGACTGTTGTGCGAACAAAGAGACATCTTTTGGAATTAATGTTCAAGCTTAGCGTGCACTGACCGGACATGGTAGACTGTATTTATTCCAAGGCCATTTACTCTACATAGAATTCTGTCTGCCGGAAATCACGAAGCCACTTGAGTGAATCACAAATTCCTGAAACTGCACGCGTCTTTGTTCCTCCCATTGTGGCTGCATTTCAGTCTTTTTTTTTTTTTTGTGGCACATATTTTAGAAATGAAATGTTAATCACATTATATAAAGATATTACCGTCGTGTCTAGAATATGCTATTAAGAAAGTTCAGGATAATAGACAGGGTTTGGAGTTGAATGGGTTACATCAGCTTCTTGTCTATGCGGATGACGTGAATATGCTAGGAGAAAATCCACATACGATTAGGGAAAACACGAGAATTCTAGTTGAAGCAAGTAAAGCCCGAAAAGACTAAGTATATGATTATGTCTCGTGACCAGAATATTGTACGAAATGGAACTATAAAAACTGGAGATTTATCTTTCGAAGAGGTGGAAAAATTCAAATATCTTGGAGCAACAGTAACAAATATAAATGATACTTGGGAGGAAATTAAACGCAGAATAAATATGGAAAATGCGTGTTATTATTCGGTTGAGAAGCTTTTGTCATCTAGTCTGCTGTCAAAAAATCTGAAAGTTAGAATTTATAAAACAGTTATATTACCGGTTGTTCTGTATGGCTGTGAAACTTGGACTCTCACTTTGAGAGAGGAACAGAGATTAAGGGTGTTTGAGAATAAGGTTTTTAGGAAAATATTTGGGGCTAAGAGGGATGAAGTTACAGGAGAATGGAGAAAGTTACACAACGCAGAGCTGCACGCATTGTATTCTTCACCTGACATAATTAGGAACATAAAATCCAGACGTTTGAGATTGGCAGGACATGTAGCACGTATGGGCGAATCCAGAAATGCATATAGAGTGTTAGTTGGGAGGCCGGAGGGAAAAATACCTTTGGGGAGGCCGAGACGTAGGTGGGAGGATAATATTAAAATGGATTTGAAGGAGGTGGGATATGATGGTAGAGACTGGATTAATCTTGCTCAGGATAGGGACCAATGGCGGGCTTATGTGAGGGCGGCAATGAACCTGCGGGTTCCTTAAAAGCCAGTAAGTAAGTAAGTAAGTAAGTAAGTAAGTAAGTAAATATTACCGTCGTGTTCTTTTATGGATAGGATTCCTTAGCTTGTTCATTATTCTCAATGTTGTCAGGCCACGAGCGTGGTCTACAGGTAACGACTGGTATCGTGGTTGGGCTAGGTTCGAATCCCGCTTGAGCTGATTACATGAGTTGGATTTTTCTCGGGTTTTTTCCAGCTGTAAAGCAAATATTAGGTAATTATCTGGCGATCCTAATAACAATAATAATAATAATAATAATAATAATAATAATAATAATAATAATAATTATTATTATTATTATTTATTTATTTATTATTATTTACTTACTATTGTTTATTGTGCTGTACAACAACCAGAGGCCAATAACAGTTCAGCACAAAGCATAATTACAATGTGACAAAATTAATAATGACAAAATTACAATGAAACTGCATAATAGTACATTATGCAACGAGCCTATAACGGTAGTAATTAAGACGCTAGTATGTTTATGAAACTCGCTTGCGCTCGTTTCATAATTTTCATACGAGCGTCTTAATTACCATTATACGCAAGTTTCATACGACTTTTTATGCACGACCATATTTCTAACTTGAAATTATTCATAAGTATTCATGTTATTCTTATCTGACTGAGGAGCGGAAGTGACCTTGTGCAATATCTCGTAAATTGTGAGATGTGCGCAGACGCGAAAGTATTGATTTTTTCCGAGAAACAAATGTCGACATTGACCTTGATATAATCTAGAGAGTAAAGTAAACATTAATCGTGATATAACCTTGAAATTTAATTAGACATTGAAAAACGAGATGACAAATTGAATTTATTTGAATATTATTTACAATTAACGCTAATTATTATAGTAACAGAACTGACTTTATTTCAAATATAGGTGATTTATTGTGCAATTGGTGAAATGAATTTGCGGGAATGTGCTTTGTGAAAGGCTTTGTCTAATCTCGCGCTAGTTGTCTTTCGATTGCATACCCGAGAATAATCAATACTTACGCTTTCATATTGCTACAATGGTATTTTCTGATTGGTGGAACACCTGAACTGTAGTGAATAGGTGTACTTTAATGAGGTCCATTAAAGGGCTGCTACTAGGTGTATAATTACTACATTTCGGCATGGTCGAGCATAAAATAATTATTACACGTAAATACAATAATTACAATTAACGACAATAATGACATTGAATGGACGGAATAAAATGGATGACTAAAGTACATAAAATAATGACAATTAAAAGTAATTGTAATTGAAAATGAAAGGATGGAATCATATAAATGAATAAATTACAAAATGATATAAAAGATAACAAGGATAATATTTTAACACATATTTAAATAAAGACATAATTTAAACTGATATAAAACTCCTAAAGTATATGCTACACATTAAATGGATCAGAGTTAAATCCATGCAAATTATCATATTTTATACATCTGCAGACCAGAGAGAGAGATTTAGAATTTGTATAATAATAATAATAATAATAATAATAATAATAATAATAATAGTCACCATCATCTTTAATTCAAATATCAAATATAAGGTCCAGTGGCCTGTTACGGTCTCAATGCTGAATTTTCAGCCCATCTCTTCTTCAGACGTAGATTGCCCAACGATCTCTTCCCATGTGGACGGGAATAAAGTATGGATTTTGGTATTTTTTGTGGATCCATATGTTGTGCATAATTTTTCCATGTTATCTACTAGCCTATTTATTTACAAATGTATAACCGGTTGTAACTAAAGTTCCTGCATTACATCGTCGTTTATTTTATGTATGCTGTAGTTGCACTCGTATATCTTTTTATTTCATTTCTTGTAATTCGAATTAAGACTTTATTCCTCATTGTCCATGCCTTGCTTTCGTGACAGCACAGTTCTTACTAATGTATTATGTAAGTGTATTCCATTGAATCGGGGAAGGTTCGAATATTCTGTCAATAATCCCATTGTTGTACTGCATTTACAAACTTTATGAGAAATATCTAATTCATGTAAAATGTTATACCTACTCTTTTAGCTACATAATTTATTTTTCATACAAATTTTACTCGAAACACGGTATTTCCTACAAAATGTCACATTTATTTCTATTTGCTTCTAATATTTTTCAATAATAAACGTTCGGAGCAGATGAAGATATCAGATGGTAGAATTAAGATATAGCTTATGGACAGGGTTGCCAGACGTCCTAGGTTTGTGTCCTGTGTCGAGTTATATTTGTAACGGAATGTCAAAAAGATTAGAAAAATAAAGTTCTTTACTCATTTCTGTAAAATTATTTTTAAATTGCCTTATCATTTTTTCAAGTCTTTGTCCAACCTATGTTCATTGTTGTCGTCAATGCCGCCTGCGGATTGTATCGAGATAAAAATGATAATACCACAGTCTAGTATATACAGTCACGAAGCTTGAGTTGTGAGGGTACTAGGAACAATAGACTGTGTAGGTACGATTTCGCATTGTCTGTGATAGGGCGACAGTAGCGATCCTAGTGGTTAGCAACTATCTATGGATGCATATTCCCTACGTATTTAGCTTCGTGACTGTATATACTAGACTGTGATTATACTATAGTATGTATTAGGTATTATACAGTATCTTCATTCTTTACTCTCTTTGGAAGTTTATTTACTGTAACATGCATTTTTTCTGTATAGATCAGGCTGTAATACGATATTATTTTTCCAGATTCTATCAATAATTCAAAGGAAATTTCATAATCTAGCAAAAATGTAACGAAATTAAAAGTTTAGGCCCTGTATAGTTAATTGAAATATATGGAACGAATAAAATCAGTTGTATTACAAATTGATAATTCAAATGTGTAGTCACGTTAAGATATGCAGTATCATCATTAGTGCTAGGATTCTTAGGTAAATAAATGTTTTATTTGAACTGTAATAAAAACTCGTAATTGTACTTTCAAATTTCGGATATATTTTAAATTTTATTTCGCATAAAACTTGTATTTTGAATTTTTTTAAACGTAAATACTTATTTTCAAATATTCACAGAAAAACACATACAAATTAAGTTTTTTCAAATAATTTTCGACAAAAGCATCATTTCAGATTAATCATCAGTGCAGTTGCTTAGACGTAACATCTGGCAACTGTTTCTTGGAATTGCCTATCTGAGGATCTGTGGAACTGCAGTCTTTTCTCACACCACAAGCGATAAAAACAGTCATCATTAGAAAATTGTACTGTAACACACAGAAACATTGATGTGTCATTTAGGAGTGCCTTGTAAGTTATGTTTATAACTACAAACGTGTCAAAGGAAAATGATACGCAAAATTATGGGCGTATCGCTGAAGGAGAAAATCCCCAAATGCGACACTGTACCAACTGGCAGATACACAGGACATCACACATGCAGCCATTACATCCAAATGGAAATGGGGTGGACACGTGGCCAGGCTACCAGACGACAGATGGACATACCGAGCTACCATGTGGGACCCCCGTATAGGAAGGAGACTTCAAGGCAGACCTCGGCGCAGATGGGCAGACTTCTTCAAAGAACAGGCAGGTCAACAGTGGTCCAGAGAGGCAAGAGACAGAAGAAAGTGGAAACTACTCGAGAGACATTTGTGCATAGACAGGAAGTTGTGAAAGGCAGTGAGAGAATCATTGTTAAAGAAATTCAAGTTCTTAGACTTAAATATCACGTCTAACGTGAACCAACTCGTCACGTTAGACAAATAGAGCTTTCCCTTATTTAAGGAGGCCTTTGCCCTTCATGGGACACAATAGGCTATCTTTATCTTTATCTTATACTAGGTTCAAAAAGTTCCCGGAATTTGCTAGTATCATAGAAACAACGTACCTTAAACACTATTCTACAGCATTCCCTTCAAAATAGTTGCCTTCCGCAACAACACACTTTTGCCAACGCGTGTAGAGTTCCTGGAAGCAGGCCTGGAAGCCATTTCGTGAAACCCGTCTTAGTGCTCTCGTCGCGTTTGCGATAACCTCTTCAGCATTGAATCTCCGTCCTTTCAGATGACTTTTCAGACGGGGAAACAGAAAGTAATCAGGTGGTGAGAGATCAGGAGAGTATGGTGGGTGATCCAAAGCAGTTATGTTACGCACACGCTGAGCGATTGCTTCATTTGTTACAGTTGTTGGTCGGCCGCTGCGTACGTCATCTTTGAAGCTATCGCGGCCACCAGAAAAGCGTTTATGCCAGGCATACACTTCAGTTTTTTTCATTGCTGCTTCGCCATATGCTTCTTCCAACAATGTTAATGTCTCTGCAGGAGTTTTGTGTAACAAAACACAGAACTTTATGTTTGTACGTTGCTCTGTGGACATAATTACACAATGCGACGAACAAACAAAACAATATGATAAACAATTGCCTACAACTCAAAACCAACAATCGCCATTATCAACAAACTTTAAGGAAATGACATCATGAATGTTACCAACAAAACAAATGTATAATATTCCTTGTTATATATTAATACGAAAAATGGTAGTAAAATTCCGGGAACTTTTTGAACCTAGTAACATATTGTAAGTTATTATAACGCAGATTCGGGAAGCAATTATATTTTCATAAACATCAGCTGTCTCTGTTTTCGTTTTCAATCATGAACATGTCTCTAGGGAGTGAATGTTGTTTCTCATTGGCCAGGGCGCTCTTTTTCCCAGTACAAGGCAGTGTTCCGCGATAATCGTCAGTCATTTGTGATGGACAACTTGAGAATGAATCTCATTATGTGCTGTAATTCTTGAACATTTGACGAGATAACATAATTTATACTGATGATTACTGCATATTGTTTATATTCATATTAAAGAATTGAAACATAATTAAATATTTTTCCTTTTTTTTTTCATATATTTTCCCGATTTTTAGCACATAAAAAATAAATATTTTCCCAATTTTTAGCAACTAAAAATCGGACCCCTACTCATCATATGTCCCAGCCATCTCTTCTTGTAGATTTTATTACAATAGTTACATCTGACTCTAGGAACAGTGTAGGCCTAGACAACTCTGTTGTATCCTAGTCGCCAATATAGCAGATGAAAGGGGCCGCAGTCAACCAGTAATACCTCCAAAGCCAACGTCAGAGCCACAGCTGTATAGTGCCATAGGGCCGAACAGGGCTGGATGGGAGTTAGGTCAGTTAGGGGAAAGCCAAAGCTCCCTCCCAGGCTCTCTCAAAATCTCTGATTCAAATGAACGGGAATAACATTAATGTGAAGGACAAAACCTGGAGAGAGTGGAAAGTTTTAAATATTTAGGAAGAATAATAACTAGTGATGGAAGAGTAGATCAAGAAGTACTGTACAGGGTAAAGAAAGCAACGTCAGCATACTATCAAATAAGTAATACAATAGTTGGGAAAAAAGAAATAACCACTGAGACTAAAATACAGATATATAATTCAATAATTAAACCTATAATACAATATAGTACCGAAAGCTTACCACTCTTAGATAAACATCGAAGTAAATTAACAGCAGTGGAAATGAAATATCTTAGAAGAACTGTAGGAAAGACCAGAAGAGATAGGATAAGGAATGACAGGATAAGAGAAGAAGTTAAACTGAGAAAAGCATTAACAGAGGTGATTCATGAAAGGCAGTTGAAATGGTTTGGGCATGTATATCGTATGGGAGAAGAAAGGAAGGTTAAACAGGTGATGGAAATGAGAGTGGAAGGAAGAAAGAGAAGAAGAAGACCAAGGATTAAATGGGAGGATACAATAGAAAGAATAGGCCAACAGAAAGGAAAAACAATGGTAGAGATGAAGAGAATGTGTAGAGACCGGGAAAAATGGATGAAATGGACGGAGAGAGACGAACCCGACGCTTAGGAGCAGAAGGGACTGAAGAAGAAGAAGAAGAAGAAGAAGAAGAAGAAGAAGAAGAAGAAGAAGAAGAAGAAGAGGGAATAACATTAGAAGAGCCGCCTGTATATCATGATTCAGGCAACACCTAAAGCTACTGGAGATGTTTAATGAGAGTCCCATCTGCAGAGCTGCAAAAAGGAAGAAGAAACTGCCAGTCACATTCTGTTTCTTCGTTCACGGATTAGGCGGATCGTCTATTCAGAATTCACAGCAAATGCTTCCTCATTTTCCGCAGTCTTCCTACTTCTTGGGATCCCGACGATCTATATTTCAGTTTAGGCAGTCTTGTTTGTTCTACTTTATCTACATATTTCTTTTGTTTAGTTTATACCAGGGGCGAATGCCAGTCACGAAAGTTAGGCTTGCTTTTTTATTCATAGGGGAAGATAGGAGGATATAATAATTCATAATTAATAAAAATAATCATACTTACATAAATAATTTATTTTATAATTATGAAATCATTGTGAGTCATGGATCATATTCGCTTATCAGATGTAGAAGTTCGATATGATATAACAAACATGGCCAACAAAACAGTTTATTTAGTTTTTTCGACCCTGGCAACCAATGCACATTGTTGTATTGAGCTGCACTGAACGAGCGCACATATTCTCTATAATGTCTGTCTTCTCTTGAATAGTCCTTCGGGAAAATGGATTTAATAATAAGGTTTCAATAACACACAATTCCGAACTCATTGCAATACTTCAAATTAATGTTTAAGAATTAATAATATGATATATGATACATTTATTTGTCAGTCAACTTTACAATTCACAGTAATGGTGGACCTTCACATTTCTGTTTTTCGATCCACCATCCCTTTATACATATAACTCTTTTCTATTAATGTATTCTTTGCCGAGAATTTCTTGATTACTTTCTAATGTTCTGTTATGACTGAATTGCTCTATGTCCTTCCCTCTCTATCCTCTTCTATTCTCTCCCTCCTACCTAGACTGTCTCCCTTCCATTTCTCGTTCACCTATTAAATATTGCATATTCCTTCCTTAATAATTTGCATTATTTATTTATTTTCTTCTCTACCCTCAAATCCTATCTACTCTTAATCATTGTTATCCCGCTATTTTCTCCTACATTAGTTGCTGACTTTTCTGTTTACTCTATTTTACAACACTTACATCACTTATTTTTTTCCTAACCTCTGTTTATTTATGTATTGATCCCTTTCTCTTCGCTTCACTCCTAAATTTCCTATTTTATTCCTCTTTCCATATATTTATTTCTATAATACTCCTACAGTTATAGTACCCCTCATACTACTCCCAACCCATAACATTGAAAAACATGAAATATCTAATTCACTTAATTACACTTGCAATTTCTCTCTCATTCCACTTCACATTTGTTCCGATGTTTTTTATTCACTTTAATTCTCTTGTATTCATTGTTTGATAGTCTATCTTATTACACTCTTACACTATCTTCTTACACTTAACACTTTCTTCTCTGTTCCTTTTCTTACACTTTTGCCACCCCTAACTTTCTTGCACTCACTTTTTAACACTCTTTTTCTTCGCTAATAACCTCTCCAAAGCCCTATCTATTCTATCCTCACAGTCACTAATATCTGGTAGTCGCTTCGTTCCTTCACCCGTTCTTATCATGTCTTCTCTTGCATTTCATCCATTAGTCTTGTCTATGCTCCTGACCTCAGACACTTCCAGCTGTTTCCCTAAAGCTCGATTCACATTATACGTCACATCACCGTCACATCACGGACCAGCAGCGTTGCATCAAAACATTGTACAATACGTTTTGTATGGTAGCGTTCACATATACAGGCAACGTCACAGCCCATCAACGGCACGGACCGTCTGGGATTCTCGAGGAGAATGTTTTGATGTGACGTGGACGGTTTGATAGCGTGAATTGTTTATGCTTTCTTCTTCCTCCCTGTTATTTATACTCGCTTTAACGTCTTTGGTCATATTGCTAGTATCTTTTGATTGAAATCCGAAGGTCTGTTCTATTGTTGTGAACTAGATGGTGACTATATGTATTACTGATTTGTTATGAATATGATTTCCGTGATGAATGAGGCCGATTCAATCTTTTCAGGTCCAGAATGCAAAGTGAGGTGGGTTTCATTAAGGGATCAGTTTAGAAAGGCATTAAAAAAGAGGAAGACTAAGAGCGGACAGGCAACCAACACCGAAAAAATTGGAGATATGAAGATTATATGTCATTTCTGATCCCGTTTATTAAAGAAAGAGAAACTATAGGAAACGTTGAACCTCAAGGCAGTGACGATTCGAACAATCAAGGAGAAGAAGAAAGTTTGAACAATGATACAAATGAAGAGACTGCAGAGATTGCTGCTTCACATCCACAGGACTTAAGAAAATCAGTACTGCCAGAAGCAAGAACACTGATCCTCTAGTTACAGGGTCACAAAGGCGTCCAAAGAAAAAGGTGCAGGAGAAGGAAACAGCGTCATCTCTCGTTATGAAATATTTATTAGAAAACAATGAAAAATAAAAGCAATTGACGTCTACCTGCAGTGCGGACCCAATAGATGCATTTTTCAACGGCATAGCTGCCACAGTGAAACAATTTTCACCATTAAGACAAAATCTGGCAAAATAAAAAATTTTCAATATAATTTCTAATCTTGAATACGAAGAAATTCAAGAAAGGATGTTCCAGTCCCAAAGCAACGAGCAGCCTTCGATTTCTTCAGCACCACCAGCTCACTATCAGCATCCCGTGCTGCAGCACAATCAGCTGCAAACAGATAGGGTTACTTATCGGACGACCTCAACTACGTCACATGATCTGACAACTATGCAAACACCGTCGCCTACACCATCACACGTGTCAGGAATATCATCAGTTCAAACCTACTATTAACAATTTTCCCCTGTGGAATAATTAACGTTTTCCTGTGAGTGATTTTATGCAAGGAATGACAAACAATAATTTGTTCTAATTGACATAATTACTTTTCCATTTCATTGTTTAGACTACAATCTAGAAGGACTTACCTTAAACAAACCATCAACTTTTCTTTTGCTGAAATTGCTTCTCTAAATGTTGTATTTTGTTTTTGTATTTGTATTTCTATTTTTTGAAGCAAAATATAAAACTGATATTTTGACATTCTAAAATACTTATAGAAGCAACTTTCATCATCCTCCAACTGTCGGTATAGTGTATGATATTCACCTATATTCTTCCTCTTTCTGAGCATTTCTTTCATCCATATTCTGTTTCGTTTTCTTCTTATGGCCTCTTCTTCGTCCAACAAGACAGCATTCATCGCAAGTTTTTGTTTGCTAAATATCGGCATTGTTCGAGAGCACAGTTCCTATAGTCTTGATGGCGGCAAACTGACGGTCACTTGCCGTTAAATGTGAATGAGTTTGCATTGGACGGTGATGGTCCGTGACGGTGATGTGACGTATAATGTGAATCGAGCTTAATCCTTCGTCCGCAGTAATTAATAATACATGCAGCAGCTAACACACGCATTCCGCTCATACAGTTACATTGCACTCGCAAATCACAGCACATTCCCGCTGTCAATACTGCTCTGTGTAACGTTAAATAGTCGTTGGTGTAGCTCTCGGACCAGAGCTTCAAACAACACATAACAGAAGCATGTGCGCCTAGGACGGACCAAGGAGGAAGGCACTTGCGCGCGCATCATATTCTCGCTATTTCTACGTCTTTTCTGCAGCTCCAAGAAACGAGCAAGCGTTGCGATACTTGCGGTGTGCAACCTGCGGATGGTATTACGCCTATACAGTATTCCAAAAATCAAAATACATTTTAATGTACGTAATCCCATTTTGAGAAATACACATTCTACGAAAATATTGGGCTTGCGCAGCAAGCATAGCATGCCCTGAGAAATCGCCCCTGGTTTATACAGTTTGGAAGTGAAATAACCTTGCATATTGAAAAGGACAATAGGGTGCCCTTAAATGAATAGAAAACCTATATTACGTCTTGTGATTAAATGCACGGTTAATTAGAAAATTAAGTTTGAAGTTCCAGCAATCTGGCAATACAGATGTAAGAGGTCAACGGGCTCCCTTCTCTAGCTACAACGTCGCGATGTGGATTGCATCGTTCAGTGACTTGAAATTAGTGGTTTTTAAATTAAATTTACACGAAAACCGCCAATGTTATTGAAATACGACGGAAGGACAAACGATTCTTTTTTAGATTTTCTGTCGATATGGACAAAAATCACGATCCAATTCGCAATAGTTATCGAATAATAGAGTGTTAAATATTCGAGAGAGAAAAAAACATAGTTCTGAAAATCTGCAAGGTTATTTCACTTCCACCCTGTATATACACGCTTTAAGGGGACTGGGTAGTCTGAGCTTATGGCTGTAGTGTATGTGTGAAGGAATTTTACTATTACATTTCAACTTTTCAATCTTTTAATTAACATTTTTTACAGAATGCACACAATATTTGCAGGTATATTTAGGTTTTTAGATTATATTTCTACGTCATGTAGGGGAGAGTCGGGTAGTATTGGACATCGGGTAGTATCGGACAGTGCCTTTCTTTCATCTACCACCAAATGGTAGTATCTGAATGTCATGGTTAAGTTTCTCTATGCGACATTACAGAAACGTAACCATGTCAATCAGATACTATCATCGTGTGGTAGATGAAAGAAACTCACTGTCCGATATTACCCCGATGTCCGATACTACCCGACTTCATTTTATAAACATTTTAAACCTGAAAAATATTCAACATCATCACTCGTAAATGGATTTGCGTGTAGGAGTATCCACATTCCATTCCATCTTTTTGCTGTACCATCTACATCACTATTGACAAGGAACTATACTGATAAATTCAAATTTTCATTTATGCAACAATACGCTTCAAACGAAACATTTCACACAGCAATGACCATGCAAAAATAAGCTTGAAACAAAACATTACACACAACAATGGCCATGGAAAAGGTATGAAACGAAATCTTGGAGAGTTTTTCTATTGATTGAGCTTTATCTTAAGGAATTATAATATACGGTTGTGAAATTATAAGCTATTATTTCTGATACTCTTAGTGCGGACACGGTGTATTATTGCTTAAGATTTTTCTCACATTAATTTAAAAATGATCGCCACTTTTCGATATGGATCATGTTTTTGGAAAATATGCAACATCCACTCTTAATCAAATATTATGGGATAATAAAATCAGAATTGAAACTAAACATAAAATTTATAAATCAATTGTGAGAAGTACAACTTTATTGGGGCAGAAACTTGGCAATTGCAAAACGCATTCAAAAATAAATTTTTGGCCTTAGAAATGGATTATTGGAGACGATCAGCAGGCATTTCAAGAAGAGATAAAATTAGAGACGATATAATCAGAGAGAAAATGCAAGTTAAGAATGATATTGTAGAGGATATTTTCACAAAACAACTAATATGGTATGGGCATATGATGCGAATGAATACTGAAAGATTACCAAGGTTGACATATGATTGGACCCCATCAAGAAGAAGAAAAAGAGGAAGATCTATGACAACATGGAAAAAGGGCATTCTGGAAGCTATGGAAAGAATACAATTAGGAGAAGACCTATGGAGAGACGGAGGGGAGTGGTATCTTGCAGTGCGATACATTTATCAGTGACTGTAAATTAATATTTGGCTGTCAGAAAATATCAAAAAGGCATTGTAAACTGACTATATATATATACGAGGCGTGTTCTTAAAGTAAGTTCCATTTTCAATTATAGCTGTCGCATCGCTGCAATCGTTATTTTGCGCATACATGTTTTCTTCTTCAGTCCTCAGGCAAGCCGTGCATGCAGTTTCAGAGCTTCAGTCCGTGTGTGTGGTTAGTTGTGATCAGTTGAAATGTTTAAAGTGATCGAGCACCCCGCCGACTGTGAGATGCGGTCTGTTATCCGTTTCTTGAATGCGAGAAACATCAAACCAGCTGACATTCATCATCAACTTTGTGAGGTGTATGGTGATGATGCCATTAGTGATGGAATGGTCAGGAGATGGGTTAGAAAGTTCAACGAGGGCCGCATCTCTGTGCATGACGAGCAGCATACCGGTCGGCCATCTTTGATCAATGACGATTTGGTGCGTGCTGTCGATGAAAAAATTCATGAGGACAGGAGGTTCACAATTTCTTCGCTTTCCTTGAATTTTCCACAAATGTTGCGGAGTGGTTCACAGGCGGGTTAATTCTACAATGATGGGATAGAAAGACTTGTGCCACGACTCGATAAATGCCTCAATAATGGTGGAGATTATGGTGAGAAGTAATTGAAGTGTGGGGAATACAATGCTACAAAAATGGTTTGTAAATATTTTCCCGTTTACTTTCTACACCCTTTTGGAACTTACTTTAAGAACACGCCTCGTATATATAACGGTTTAAAATTTCATAATACAATTTTTATTTTTCTTGGAAGAATTTTGGGTCTAAAATGTTTCAGCATTTTTATTGCAATAATCTCAGGACTGACATGGGTGTTGGAGGTAATTGTTAATCGCAGTATTTTAGTAAATATCTGTATCGTTAGATAGATATTCTTTACGGCAAATGAGTACTAGAATAATTCGCAAATATGTACTTTATATTATCTTCGTTATTTATCAATCCCGTCTTTTTTGAGCTTCATTGAGTAACATGAAGGTTTCAGAAATGAATCGTTGTACTTCTCTCGTCAAATTCCTATCTCGTCGCCATCGCCGCTAAACAGCCTCGTAGTTGTGATCTACAAGAAAGCTAGCGCGTCTACTCTGTCCTCCTCCCGAATTCCTGCCATCTCCTTTGTTCTGCCGACCTAGCACTCCGTACTCCGACCTCGGCCTGACCTCACGCAGTTCTGATCGACCTCTCTCGATTTGCCCTCAATTACACTTAACCCTGCCTTATCGACTCCGCACAGCGTGGATTCATT
The DNA here is from genome assembly GCF_040183065.1 of Periplaneta americana. Lineage (NCBI taxonomy): Eukaryota > Metazoa > Arthropoda > Insecta > Blattodea > Blattidae > Periplaneta > Periplaneta americana. The sequence continues at coordinate 177,766,242 of NC_091123.1, forward strand.
CATACTTTCGGCTTCTCTAGTGCCTCAAGCTATGCCGCTTTCTTTACCTATTTGTTTATTCATTCTTATTAATTTTATAAATAATTCACAGCTTGGTTACTTATACTTTTAAAACTTTGTATCGCTTAAGAATTCAGTTATAATAACTTTCTAGTGTTAAAATGAAAACTAAGGGTAAATTATCTAGTTGCAGTTGACTAGCTAGAAGAAACAAAGAAACATAAGCACAAGAACACAAATAATACATCACATTAACATACGAAAACAAAAATGTCTTGGCTTAAAAATCGATAATGTGTTAAACTGGAAAAATCATATTAAAGAAATTACCCCCAAACTAAATTCAGCATGTTTTGCTATTAGATCTATGCAAGAGATAGTAAATATCAATACCTTAATAGTGCATTATGCAACGAGCCTATAATGATAGTAATTAAGACGCAAGTATGGATATTTATGAAACGAGCGCAAGCGAGTTTCATAATATTGTAAATTTTTATACTGAACAACAATGTAATTTTATTATCTCAACAATAACTCTTCACTCTCTACAATTTAATTTCACTCCCGTCAACAATGGGATTTGCTCTCCGCGCAGCAACACAGCGTTCGTTATTGGATTCCACAAACGACAATGACAATTTACTTGGACTATTACGAACAACAATGAACTGTTAATCTTAACTAATATTCACAAAGCACTATTTACAACACAGAACTGTCAGTTCTCAGTTCACAACTCATTTGTCTTGGCTAGTTCTTCTAGCTCAATCACTCGCGTTCACAAACATTCAGGGACGATCCGCTGCACTTCGAACTCAGGTCCCCCAACTGCGGTCCACTGCGCTAGAACTCCGGTCTTCAGGCTCCACAGTTACGGACACAACTCAAGTAGCGCTCTGGTCTCGAAGCTGGCTTCACTGCTACACAAGACTAACTCGCTTACTGTCCAAATCTGCCTGTAACAACGCTGGCTTACTAACTGACTGACCAATCGAAAAATCGAAAAATCGAAGGAGAATTGGGAGGAAAATTTAAAAGGTACGCAAAGCGCGTCCTTGCAAGGGGTTGGGGGCTGTACAAAACTAAATATGTGAACTCCAAGCCTGTTGGCCACTAGTCTCACTCCGGGTTACGCTGCTCCCCTGAAGGAGCTCTATAAAATTTTGAAGGGGAAGCCGAAATTGGACGTAACCTCTTAGGCACCACATACGCGAGGGGGGCTGAGATTGATCAATTGATCACGGAACGGGGCGAGGAGGAGTCGGCTGGTGTTTGCCGTTAGGATGGCAAGACGCCGTCATCTGTTGTTCGATGACAATGCATGTGGAGGCCGTCGGAAGAAGCGCCGTGAAATCTAATCTGCAATTTGAGAGGTCCTTGTCCTTTCAATTTGCGACTTATTGAGTGACCTCGTATATTTAATAGACTATTTATAGTATCTGAACTAGGGCATACATCGTTTATAATAAGGGGGGAATATATATGGGGAAGGGCATATAGGTCCGTGGCCCATTTCTTATAGGGCTCATCCCGACATTTGTCTTACGCCTGAGGAAAACCACGGAATACCTTAGGCGAGATGAGTTGTCTCATGTATAAGAGACTAGCCAATTTGGCTATTATGTAGGAGGTGATTTTTATCATGAGCCTTGTTGAATCGTCTCAATTTTGAGACAAGCCATTTGGCTATATGATGGCTCAATTACGAAGAGGGGGGAGAGATGTAATTAGTTAATTAATTTCAGTAATTAGGGAGATGAATGGGGATATGAGTGCAGGTCCGTGGCCCATTTCTTTTAGGGCTCATCCCGACATTTGTCTTAGCGCCTTAGGAAAACCACGGAAAACCCTTAGGCAGGATGAGTTGTCTCAATATCAGAGACTAGCCAGTTGGCTCTTAGGTTGAATGACTCTATGAATCGATGGATATATACTAGCCAATTGGCTTTATTAGATTTCCATCGATCAACAATGTAGATATGTTATGGAGGGATTTTGTTTAGCCCAGTTAAGACAAGGTCATTTTACAGCGGTTGCACTATCCAAGGAGTCTCATGGAGTTTAGTCGTGGCTACCAAAACCTGGGAGTAACGCCAGCCTCCCTGTCCTCCTGTCTCAATAGTATAGCTAATGGACCTGTCTGGTGTCTACGCCGTAACCTAGGATCATACTGGCCGAGGCCAGATATGAGCGGGTTGGGGTTAGCACGAGCTTCCGCATACAGGTTCCTAGCCAGTCGAGCAATGAACTCGTCTATGGTTGGCAACTCTAGTTCATCATGGAACTTTCTTCTCGAGGCGACTCGGGGGAGATGGGTAATGAGTCGAATCACCTGGTTTTGGACAACTTGGAGTTTACGGAGATGGGACACTGCCGCAAACCCCCATGCGGGTGCGGCATAGGTAATGACAGAGCGAATGAGGACCTTGTACATGGTAAGTCCTACCCTCAGGTTGTCAGGAGTTAAGGCCGCCAGAATGGGATAGTGTTTAACTATCAGCCCGTTGGCCTTACGAAGAAGGGATTGGATGTGATCTCGGAAGTTGAGATGAGAGTCCATAATGATCCCTAAATATTTAATTTGGTTCATCCACGGCATTTCTCGTCCGGAAAGTGTGGGTGGTGGTGGTATGTCTTCGAGCCTCGCTCTTAGTGAAAAGAGTATGGCCTGACATTTCTCTACATTGACCTTGATTCTCCAGTCGTGGAACCGACTGACTAAACTTGCGTCTTCTCTTTTATAACCAAACTATAGTTTCTGGAGAGTTCGCGAAAGATTCCACTCTCGAATCATCTCGCAAGCTGCTGCTCCCCTCCTTCACCGCGCGTAGCACATGCCGTTGGCTTTCTTCCCCTCTCGTCGCGCCCCTCTAGTTTTGTGGCTGCAGCTCCCTTCTCCACGTCACCCGAACCTTCCACGCGCACCCTGACCTCTGTGGGACGCGTGATCGAGTCTTGACGGGCTGTCACAATATTCATACGAGCGTCTTAATTACCATTATAGGCAAGTTTCATACGACTTTTTATGCTCGACCATATTTCTAACTTTAAATTATTCAGATGTATACATTTTATTTGTATCTGACAAGATCGGAAGTGACCTTGTTCTAGGTCGTGAATTGTGAGATGTGCGCAGACTCGAAAGTATTGATTTTTTCCGAGGAACAATAATGTCATTGACCTTGATGTAATCCCGTCAAACTTGATATAACCTTGATTATTGAATTCGACATTGAAAAACGAGATGACAAATTGAATTTATTTGAATATTATTTACAATTAACGCTAATTATTATAGTAACAGAACATAACCTTCTGCGACAGTATTGGATTTCCAGCCTCCGTGACTTTTCGCTAATTCTCTTTCGATTGCATATCCGAGAATAATCGATACTTGCGGTTTTATAACGGTACAAAGCTGACTTGTCATTGGCTGAACTCCTGTAAGCTGAATTGTCATTGGCTGAACACCTGTACTTTAATGAGTAGGTGTACTTTAATGACATGCAATAAAGGACTGCTACCAGGTGTATAATTACTACATTTCGGCATGGTCGAGCATAAAAACAATATACTTTGCGTACTTCCACTCGGTAATGAGTTTTGGAATAATATTCTGGGGAAATTCCACAGATAGTAACAGTATATTTCTATTGCAAAAAAGAGTAATTAGAATAATAGTAGGTGCCAAATCTAGGGAATCTTGTAGGACTATTTTCAAAAAACTACAAATAATGCCCATGGCTTGTCAGTATATCTTTTCATTTATTAATCTTCCTCGTATGTAATCGTGAAAACTTTTTAACTAATTCAACAGTTCATAGCATAAATACACGTCAAAAAAATTACTTTCATACTCCATCGGCAAGTCTATCGTGCTATCAAAAAGTAGTGCGTTATATGGCAGTAAAAATTTTTAATAGCCTCCCTATCGATATAAAAAATGAAACACAAAACATAAAATTATTTAGGGCCAAATTAAAGAAGTACCTAATTTCTCACGCCTTCTATTCTGTAAGTGAATTCATGACATTCAATAACACTTCATGAAATTGATACTAAAACTTTGTATTATACTAGTGGACTATATTGTAAATCTCGTCTGTATATATTTCATCTAGACTGTGACTATAAATTAAGACTTTATAATGGTATTAAGTTTTTTGACTTGTTCCATATTCTAGCTGTAAGCAATGTATGAATACCATGGAATGTTAATACAATACAATACAAAAAAAACACGCACAAGATCGTATCTTCATTCAGGAAATTAAACTACAACATTGCATACAGAACACAAAACACTCTACAAAAACACCTCAACACACAAACAAATACAACCTAGCTCTACTCGTTTTTCAAACTTTTTCCTCGAATTTATAAAAAATACTTCCCAACCTTGTATCATAATATACTATTACGGTTTTTATCATCAGAAATCTCACTAGAGGTTTTCATTTATCTAGAGAAAATCAAAACTCGAGTGGGATTTAATTGACTATTACACGATTAGAAGAAAGTATATAAAGATTAGAAGAAATAAAGTACTCTAATACAATAAAATATCAACTTACTGAAATTCTATTTCACTAATGTTATCTTCACCAAAACGTTTGAACGGGGCCGCCATTTTCAGTTGACTATCTATAGGGAAAAAATGACGATCGCAAAGCATGTTTTATAGTACCGTAAAGAATTTGCAGTTTGAAATGTTGGCAAACAAAGAAACAAATGCTAGGGTAGTGATAAAAACAAACAAATGCTAAGGTAGTGATAAAAGCATACTAATGCTAGGGGAGCAATAAAATTAAACAAATGCTAGGAAAGCGATAACATTGTGCGATAAGCAGCCATGATAGGTTGAAAGACGTCCTTTCGTACCGTTTTATTGGGCAAAAGTAGTATGACGTAGTAAAAGTGCAATAGTAACTGTAAATCGTAATACTTAATATTCATTAATTATTTGCGTTGTTATAGTTACTGTATCTACTAGTTGAAGTGGATAGAAACACATTTTAAATGTATAAAATCGTAATTGATGTGTAATATACAGTATGTCGAAATGAATATTTAAAGAAGTTATGCATAGTTAATAAATATTTTATTATGTTGATTTAAAATGCTGATCTTTTATTTTATTCTTTATATTGTAATATTGTATTATATTTCTTATACAGAATATTCTGTTTTTTTAAAATTCAGGTCCTTGTGGTCTATCAAAATTGTTGGTCCCAAGTTCTGAATAAAAATCTGTCTAGCAAAGTGTGTTTCTCTTTTACGTTGGACTCCTATAAAAATGTTTATGACCAACAGTTTACATTGTTTCGACTTGGAATTTGTTTTCAAATATTGGTTAATTTCCTTCTTTATATTTTGACAGTGATCTCACTGGTAGAAATCTAAAGAATGAACAAAACTTTACTATACCGTTGTCTGCCAGTTTTTCTACACAGGACGCTGATACACGCCAGTACAAATGCGCCATCCGACATATACAGGGTTATTCACGAGGATTTATCGCCACTTTCGGAGCTTATTTCCGAAGACATTCTGAGCAAAAAAATGTCATATAAACATTTGTCCCAAACTCAATATTTTCAGAGTTACACTAATTTGAAGTTGTTAGTAAAATACCTTTTTTCTTTAGTTTTAAGGGTAAAAAATATTTCAAATAGAGAATGAACTATTCAGAAGTGTCATTTCTTTAATTGGCTAGTGTTCTGAAGCTAAAAATGTGTTGTCAATTGCTTTGTACAGATTTTATTTTTCAATTTTTAACTGAAAATTATATCATTCTTACGCACTTATCAGAGAAATTGTTACAAATCATACGACTTTAGGAACTTGATTCTTTACAGTTTAATTATGCATCCTAATGTACAGTCTTGAAGAATTTACAGTGTGGTGTGGTTTGTAACAACTATGTGATAAATGCGTAAGAAAAACGTAATTTTGTAGTTAAAAATTGAAGAACAAGTTCTGTACGAAACAACTATGGAATTCACAACACATTTTTAGCTTAAGAATATTAACCAATTAAATAAATGATACTCCCGAATAGTTCATTCTTTTCCTGTAATATTCTTTTACCTTTAAAACTAAATAATAATGATATTTTACTAACAATTTCAAATTAGTGTAACTCTGAAAATATTGAGGTTAAGACTCATGTTTATAGAACATTTTTTGCTCAAAATGTCTTCAGAAATAAGCTGCGTAAGTGACGGTAAATCCTGGTGAATCACCCTGTATATATAGTGAAGTTTTGCTCACTTATATTATATTCCAAATAGATTATATGAAAATCATCTTACACGATATTTTTTAGTTCATTATTTAACGACGCTGTATCAACTACTAGGTTATTTAACGTCTATGAAATTGGTGATACAATGAACCAATGATAGATACAAAAGAGGAAATTATAGTAATACCTATTGAAGTCATTCAAGATGCAATTATAAAACTAAAAAACAGGAAAGCACCAGGAATAGACAATATAAGCAACGAAATTATTAAATACGGGGGAGGTAAATTAACTGAAGAAATTTTCCAATTGTTCAGGAGAATATATTTAGATATGAAAATACCAGAACATTGGAGAGAAAGCATAACGATACCAATATTTAAGAAGGGAGTAAAAACAGATCCAGAGAATTATAGAGGTATCTGTCTATTGAATTGTATCCAAAAATTATTAACAAAAATAATAGCTAAAGAAATAACCCATCTAGGAATAACTGAAAAACAACAAGGATTCCGGCAGAATAGATCTACGATAGATGCCATATTCACATTGAGACAGATAGCTGAGAAAGCTGTCGAATTCAATAAGCCGGCTTATCTATGTTTTATAGATTTAACAAAGGCTTTTGATAGAATTAAAATAAAAGATGTCTTGGAAATACTAAAGAAGAAAGGAACCAAATATAACATTATAAAACTCATAAAAGATCTCAATGTTAATAACTAGGCCTACACAAGAATAAAGGCAGATAACCACCTAACTGATAAGGTAGCTATAGCAACAAGAGTGAGACAGGGTGAAGCCATAGCCCTATTCTGTTCAGTGTGATCATGGACGAAATAATAAAGGAAACTAAAGCAGGAACTAGGGGCTAGAGATTAGGGATTAAAGACATTAAAATAATGTTATACTGATGATGTGATCCTTTTAGCAGATAACGAAGATAACCTACAGAGATTGCTATATAAATTTCAAATAACAGCAGAAAGATTTAACATGGTGATATCAGAAAATAAAACAAAATCACAGACTATCTCAAGGCAGCCACTCAGATGTAAACTTGCAGTATACCATGAACCCATAGAACAAGTAATGAGTTTCAGTTACTTAGGAACAAAAATAACAAGCAATAAAAATTTGGAGGAAGAAGTAAAAGAACAGAATACTAAAGCAAACGTAATATCAGGATATCTAAGAGATGTAATTTGGAGAAATAAATACATGAACATAGAAAGCAAGATCAGAAATGTGTATAGGGCCAGTATTAACATATGCAACTGAAACTCGAGCAGAAACAAAAAAAAAACTGCAAAAATGATGACAACAACAGAAATGAGGACCTTACGAAGTATAGCTGGCGTTACGTTATATGACAGGCAGACGAATAATGAGATTAGGGAAAAATGTGGAGTGCAGGACGTGACGAAATGGATCAAGACTACTGGGTGTTCATTTCAAAGTGTGTCATGACGTCACTGTTGTTGGGTCACCGATTTGAAGCGAGTTTCAGCTGATATGTTAGAGAAGTTGCCTATTATTTAAGGCGTTCTTCAATCTGAACTTGAGAACGTGTACGGTATAACTTGAACGTCGTAGCAACAGATGGCGGTCTGTACGGTCTGTGTGCTACCATAACCTCTTTCGAACTGTGTTTTGCGCCGGCAAGTCGTACGCAAGGTATTTGTTATCATCGGTTGCTTACGGTAACATTCCACAACACAAATCAAATGCTCCGTGTTCATGTTGACCGTCGAAGTTAATGTCAACAAATACGTAAGTAATCGTCGTAACCCTCTCCCCATATCCCGACAGTACGTATTTCCAAACAGTTCACATTCCTGCCACTACCGGCGTTACCGTACGTATCGGCACGTACTCTTCAGAATGAACGCCGTACTTGCTAGCCAACTTCTCTGCCTCTTTGATTATACACCTGAGCTGCGGAAGTGTAGGAAGATTGAATTCTCTAGGCTCATCAGCTAGCCACATGACGGCATACAACGAGCCAAGACACATTTTGAACTGAACACCCAGTAGAAGAAAAGGGTGGCGGGACCATGTGTTAAGGATGACCGAAGTCCGACTCCCGAAAATCGCAATGAAAGGAAAGTTGGACACCCCAAGACCTTTGGGACGACCCCCTAAACGGTGGAAGGAAAGTTGGACACCAACATCGGATTAAGAGAGCAAAGTTGGAAAATACAGGATTTATCCTAAAACACGAGGAAGAAGAAGAAGAAATTGGGTCCACACCTGTGGAGTAACGGTCAGCGCTTCTGGCCGCGAAACCAGGTGGCCCGGGTTCGAATCCCGGTCGGGGCAAGTTACCTGGTTGAGGTTTTTTCCGGGGTTTTCCCTCAACCCAATACGAGCAAATGCTGGGTAACTTTGGGTGCTGGACCCCGGACTCATTTCACCGGCATTATCACCTTCATATCATTCAGACGCTAAATAACCTGAGATGTTGATACAGCGTCGTAAAATAACCCAATAAAATAAAAATAAAATAAAAAGAAGAAATTGGTGATAGTGAGATGGTATTTGGCGATATGAGGCCAAGGATTCGCCATAGATTACCTGGAATTCACCTTACGGTTGGGGGAAACCTCGGAAGAAACCCAACTAGGTAATCAGCCCAAGCGAGGATCGAACCCGCAACCGAGCGCAACTTCAGGCCGGCAGGCAAGCGCCTTGACCGACTGAGCCATACCGGTGGCTTACATGATTTAGATCTATTATGTTTTCCTGCGTGTTTTGGCGAAAAAAGCTACATCTATTGAATTTACCTTTTTCTTTTGTAATGTTGGCTTTGGAGAGACTATTTACGAGGAGAGTGGGCTTGGGAAATGTTCTCGGTTATTTAGAACACATTGCAGACCGAGAACTAGCGCAATGCTATACCACTGTATTCGGTTTCTGTACAATTATGTGTTAACTAATGCCATGAACAAGGTTGCTAGATAGATTATCGTTGGACACTTGTTTTCATCTTCCACGAACGCTTTGAGAATAAATAATTAATCGCTGTAACGATTAGCTAGAGACCGCTGTGTGTACACATTTTAACAGGGGAGTGAACGCAGGTGAAGGAAAATGGGAAAACTACTTCTCTCTCGGTTTATTGAATCTGTATGCGAATTAAAATTTCAACATTTATTTGTTTACTCATTTCATTACCGCTTCATGTATTGTATTCTACAGGGACATCACTTTATTTTTACCAACATTTTTAACATTAACGTGGCTATACTCGGAAACACTGTTGCCCCCTTCCATTACAGGAGTTTGATGTTACTAGTGCAATATGTAAACAAATCATTTTACTGGGTATAGGAGGAGAGAAAAGTAGTGTATCCATTTATGTTGTAGGGAATTACGATATTACGATTTTCAGTTTGATCATCACTTTTACGGAATTCATCAAAATACAGTAGAGTAGTAACATTTTTTTTTAAAAACTCAACTTTTCAGGCGGCTATGTTCGTTATGTAATGTCTACTTTATTTAGCATATTAATTATTGATGTTATCATACAAGATAGAGAGTGCATTTAAATTGAGGGGGTCATAAGTAAAGGGCTGTAAGTGCACTTAAGTTACTTTTGAGAAAATGGGGTTTAAATATTTAAGCTTTCGTAAAATCGGTGAAATTTTTTATTTAAATTTTAATATGTGATGCGATTAAAATATCCCTTTGCCACTAATCTTTTAGATACTTTTTCTTACACTGGATGCACTTAACTCATGTTATTACAAATGTCACTAGCATTCCTTTGCTTCTAGCCACCTCAATTCAAAAAAAGCTAATCCGAATTTTTAAACAAGTTGCTGAAAATGGTTGCCGTTCATTACAATGCAGGCTTCAATTCAGTACGCATATTATTAAAAACATTTTGAAGCATATTCTCTGAAATTCAATTTATTGTTTCTTGAATATAATTTTTTAGTACGCTATCATTAATATAGGTTCTTTCTTCTATAGAAAACGCAACCATATATCTGAAACACACTATACACTGCAGTGTTTACTTCACTGCTTGAAGACTTCGAATGCAACAGCGGCCGTAAGTTTGTGTGTCTGACGGGAGCAAGGGCATTAGTGAAGGGGTGGGAGTGAAGTACATTCAGAAATGCAGGTACAATAAAAATGCAAGTAAAAATAAAATGATGTCCCTGTATAAACGTACACAGCTTTGTAGCTTTTAATAATTCTTCATATGACGCTCATCGCACGCCATTACGGTATTTAAAAGTAAAAAAAAAAAAAAAAATTTAAGTAACTAATGAATAGCCCTATGTTTTTAATAATATTCTTAACATTAAAAAAAAAACCTAAACGATTTCAAGACTGAATCCGATGTTCATAAATATCCAACTAGACAGTCGACGAATTGGTATAGCGCTGGCCTTCTATGCCCAAGGTTGCGGGTTCGATCCCGGGCCAGGTCGATGGCATTTAAGTGTGCTTAAATGTGACAGGCTCATGTCAGTAGAGTTACTGGCATGTAAAAGAACTGCGGGACAAAATTCCGACACATCCGGCGATGCTGATATAACCTCTGCAGTTGCGAGCGTCGTTAAATAAAACATAACATTCAACATCCAACTAGACAACATTTTTATTTGGTTGAACATTGTGTTAAATACCCATATATTATTACGACGTACCGAAGTACATATGACATTTCCATGCAGAAATTTTGCGTCATCATATGATGAAAGATCAGTGATATGCGAAAAATAATCACCTAGGACCGTATTCATAGACATTCTTAGCGCGGGCTTCCGGTGGATGATCAGCGAACTAACGTTTTCGTATTCATAAACCAGTGTTAGCGATATGATATGATACGATATGAATCCTGTACAAGTAACCAGTCGATAGCCGGGGCTAGTTTAGCACGCTCGTAGCGCGGGCTAGCGAAATGTCTATGCATAGCACCCTTAGTGTTCTAAGACGGCGCTTATTCCGTCGGATCCCGGCCACTTGGTCACTCATAATGAGTGCACCTCTGCACATGTGTGAACATTGTGCCACTGCCATACATCTATGACGCAGTGCATGAGGATAGGCCACTAGAGGGAACCCAAAAGGTGGAACTTAAACTGAGAGGATTCGATCCGACACAGGGATGGGAATCCGGTGTGGCTTACAAGCAAACGTTCTGATGGGGGCAGATAAAAAAGTTATTTTTTTTCTTCCACCATGTTAATAATGTCAAAAGAAGTGCTTATACAAATTTTGTCCACTCGACCGCAATTACGAGGCCGTCCAGAAAATAATTTTCCCTGGACCGTTTATAGAAAAAACCACAATTGCATGAACAGATACATCAATTGTTTCGCTATTTGTCAACATATCCCCCACTGGAATTGAGACATTTGTCACACCATGGGATCAATTTTTGTGTCGTAGAAGTCAGCCGCCTCAGATCGGAACCAGCGTTTGACTGCGTCTGCACCTCTCTCTGTCGATCCCATGATATGAGAAATGTCTCAATTCCGATGGAACATATGTTGAAAAGTAGCTCAATAATTTTTGTGTCTGTCCCAATAAATTTGTCCAATGAAATTGTGTTTTTTTTCTGTTAACGGTATCTGGCGAACTTATTTTTACGGCCCTCGTAATTGCGTTCGTGTGGCCAAAATTTGTATAAGCACTTATTTTAACATTATTAACATGGTGGAAGAAAAAAATGTAATTTATTTATCTGCCCCCATCAGAACGTTTGCTTGTTAATGGATAGAGCGTCAGCGCGTAGAGCTGAAAACCCGGATTCAAATCCCGGTGCCGGAGAGAATTTTTCTCCGTTCCATTCATCTTTCATATACTTGATGCTATCATTCATTCCTGAAAACGAGTGGGATGAGAAAAACGAGTGACGTAATGAACTTCTCATCCCACTTAAAATGAATGGGATAAGACGCTATTACGTTATACAGGTGTAGATAAATATTTTAAATTAATTTAATTTATTCTATTTATATTTACAATTTTATCTTTCTTAATCTACTTCATCTGTTATTTTATTACTCACAATATTGTATTTTATTGTATTGTATTTCGACAATATCTACAGCATTCAAGCTCATAATGGCAATAAAAACTGATTGGTTGGTTGACTGAATGACTTGAGATGTGGAAGAAATAAAAAATTATATGAAACATACAATACGGTACATAATAACTATATTAATTTGATTTACAAGCATAAACAGTACCTACATCAGGTGAGTTAAATAACAAATTTTGTTAATGCTGTACTACAATTCTTCTCTTGATTCTTCGAATTTTTAAGATAATTAAACGGAGCATTAAAGACTCCATCTAATACATAACTAGTGAACTCTGGCGTGTGACGTCTGTATTCGACGTACATGAACAGGAAGAATGATAAATAAAGGAACCAAATTGTTACGAAACGCGTGAAACGTGCGAGCATGATGTGCCATCTTTATCATACCTCTTTTGTTTTTCATTGTCATTGTAAGAAACCTACATTGATATTCAGTGAGCCATCAGTAATATGTTAGATACTGCGATATAGAGTAGGCCTAGGCCACCTATTGCTGTTGCTACAATATCTTTCTTTTACTACAGGGAAAAAAAGCAAAACAGTGTTGTGGAGGAAAGCGGGCGAGATGCATTAAAGCGGACGACGCTAAATTGGATCACGACCACTCCTGTGCCTTCCATTCAGGTGCATTACTCGTGATTGAGTGCATTCTCAAATTTAAACATAGCGGCGAACGTTAGAGTGGTTTTTATGACGGACTGGATTTTTATTTCGAACCTGGTTTATTTTAGTTACTTCTTATAGGCTACTATAGGGTGTAGATCAGACTCATGTTTGCATGCAAGGTTTGTTGTTGTTTGTTTCCAAGCGTTAATTAGTATTAGAAGATTCGTAATAGTGAAAACGGACATTGTATATGTTAACCCTTAACTTGGCAAAGCTTCATTTCTCACACTGGTTTATTAAACTTTGTCGGACCGTAAAGAAAACAACTATTGCAATGTCCATATTTTTATGTGTTGTACAATATTATAGTATTGTGAAATTTTAATTTTCCTACCAATTTTTTCTATTATTCTATTAAAATTATAGCATACTAGTGGCTTGTGCAGCAAATACTGCGAATTAAGTTCATTAGACGTTCAAATAAAAATTTTTCAGATTTATTTTCAATGAAGAATACCAGACATTTTGAAAGTTATTTGCTTCCATAATAATAAAACATACTCCCTCTGAATGGTTTTTTATGCCAAATACTTTTTCTTGAAGCTATCCACCCACCTTCAGTTTTTGAGTTTTAACGTGAAATCGCAAGTAACAATGTCAGGAAGATCAGCGGGTTTTTCATGTGGAAGTAAAGCAATAGCTATTTCAGGTCATAGAGAGTAAAATCATTTAATTCTGCTAAGAGATCTTGCTGAAATGATCGGGAGACTACAAAATTTTGTGGGCCTCTTATTTTATCAGTAAGTAATACCTTTTGGTCTTTCCTTAGGAACTGTAATTTTTGCGCTCTCTCGAGCCAATACTGAAGAGAATGACGCATATAAATATCTACACAATAAGTGTATGGAAAAGACCCAACCCCACTAGATAATGGCCAGTAAATTATAGAAATGAAGATCTAATTTAAGATATTCTCTACAGCTACTTATATAACCCCAGAAAGTTTCACTTTCATATCATCAATATAGCATTAATATGTTTAGTTAATGAAAAATAGTCACATCATGGCATTAACTACAATAATATTTCATTTCTAATGGTAATAATGTCATCAAACCACCTCAAGTTTTGTAGATTTTAATATCCAATACACAGCTGTACTCAGAAAATTACACACCGCAGAATCAGACCTGTAACTTAATTTTAGTAAGACTTGAAATTCTTAATAACCAATTTAATTTGAGCTCTAAATATGTCAGCAATCTTGCAGATCGTGGCCTTCGTGTAATATTGTTTAGTGTAGTGTGTTTTTGTTTTATTCTGAAATGCAATTAGTTAGTGACCACAGATTGATTTTAGAAAATAGGAAAATTATGTTGAAAAATTGACATTTCACTCAAAACTATATTTTTCTGAAAAACTTTGGGTTCCAAGCTTCAGAATGTGGGGTCATTTATTAAAATCCGTTCAGCCGTTTTCCCGTAACTTCCATTACCAGTTCAAATTATATATATATATAGGTAGCCTATTAACCTGTTGCATCCTATAGGATACATTGTCAATTTAAGGGTTAATGTTATTATTGTGTTCGTGATGTAGTAGTAGTAGTAGTAGTAGTAGTAGTAGTAGTAGTAGTAGTAGTAGTAGTAGTAGTAGTAGTAGCAGTAGTGAGTGGATAGGGGTGAGTTAGAGACGACTCTTCAGCAGTAGCCTGTTGTGCAGTCCGAATTATGAGATGAATGAGCATGAGGTGTACCAGCCCATCGACAGCATGAGACACATCACCAGCTCAGCCAATGGGCCCTCTACGCCCTCCGCTTTAAGTTCATACCGTTAAGGAGGCCAAGCAGCACAGGGTTCAGTCCGACTGCCCTTCTAAGGCGTCGAAGCGCCCTCGGAAGTGCTCTTAAGGAATGAATCCTGGCAGAGATGTATTGCGAAAGGCTTGGAACCCAGAGACGGTTTCGGAGAGGACGCCCCTCCTGCAAGCGAATGAAGACATGCGTCATGACCTGAATATGCCTATGGAATGAGATGATGAAGATGAGTGATATGAAATCTAAATTCTTTTTCTGCAGGGAAGAGGAAGAGAAATGGACTGTGGCAATGAAATAGTAATATGCGTTACAAGAGCGGTATGTTGAAGTTTTCATGTTCGAGGAAAAGTTTGAAAAAGCGAAACGTAGTTGAGCTTTTTTAATTTCCGAGAATTTAAAGAAAACATACCGCTCGTGTATCGTACATTATTTTCTGCGAAGATCGTTTATTACATACCTGAAAGAGGAATTTCTAATTAGTTGCAATGAAATCTCCAGCTTGGTTTCTGTTCAATGACGGCAAATTTGCAAAACAAAAATATCTATCTTCAACAATGTTGCTTTAAAATGTTTTCTGTGTTTACTATACTCCAGCAGGCCGTGATATACGTCTGTCTTTTTTTCCCCCTAGTCTATGGAATCTTGTTGATTTTTTCACGGCTTTCTTAATGTTACTTGCATCACGAATGCAGTAACTTTAGTGGAGTTGTAGAGTTTACTTAATTTTTGCAAATATTTAAAAACAATAATTAACAGTGCAATTTAGGTGAAATTGCAGTGGTAAGTTTCCAATTTATAATTATTACTATATTGAACGTCTCTAAAAATAATATGTTAAAAGCCTAAAGCAGTAAAATCAATATCTCACTTAAGCGGTAAGAAGAGGGAAATTGTTATGTGTGTTAGGTTGGGAATACTGAATGTGGAATTTTAGACTTTCCGCGGATTGGTTTTGTGCGGAAACCAAGCAAATACGCACGATCTCGCACAAATAAGTTTTACATGCTGATTATTGCTTTCAATTTTCACATCAGGAGAATCATTTTCTTGCAGTATTGATTCCAGATAGGCTATTTAATAAAATTTAATGACAGTATTACATTTCTTTAAGTTTTAGTTCACTACTAAGTTACATATTCCTTTTCTTCATAATTTATTTTTAGATTTCTTACATTTTTCTTTTTATACAAAAAGAAAAATGTATCATTTTTTCTTGAAGTTTCACGTTTTAGAACTATGTATATTGTCTTCCTCAATTACCGGCACTTGATCTGTAATAGGCCTAGTGTTATGAATAGTGTCCTTCCTTATCGATCTACTAAAACATTTACTTCAAGCAGGGATATGAATGTATTTCTGTCATATACTGTCGCTTAAGTAATTACAGGGTGTATTCAACAAATTACCATGTACGTATTTCCGTTGCTTTGATCTATTTCATCATACATTTTAAATGCAGACAGAAATCAATAAAATCATATCGTACGTGGTCAGTGGACATCACATTGATTTCTTTCCACATACTCCGTCTAATTTAACCCACTTACCTACTTGCCAACTTTTCACAATGAATAACTTTCCAAGGTTCCTGAGTTTATATCTGTGAATATAAAACATTTTAATGATGAAATTATGGACAGTGTTGCTTCAGTAATCGACAGAATTATAACTTACTATAATATTAAGTTCAGTTTATATCATGTGAGCTAGTGACCGCGATGACAGTAGTGGTAGTTTTTTAAGTGGTTTATCTTACGACGCTTTATCAACTACTAAGGTCTGAGTGAAATGAGAATTATAATGCCAACGATATGAGTGTAGGGTTCAGCGCCGAAAGTTACCCAGGGTTTGATCTTTGTGGGATGACGGAAAACCCCCGAAAAACCAGCTAACTTGCCCCGACCAGGATTTTAGCCCGGACCCTCTCGTTTCATGGACAGACATGCTGTTACTCCATAGTGGTGGACTACCAGTAGTGGTGTTGTCCCTGAATACATAGTTAAATTTATATAATAATAATAATAATAATAATAATAATAATAATAATAATAATAATAATAATAATAATAATAATAAAGTTTAAGGAAGAGTCGGATACTATATTATTTAGGCAGTTAATCTTAACTTTTTTTAATGTAAATATCCGGTTCTATCTCTACTACTGCTGCTTACTTACTTAATTACTTACTGGCTTTTAAGGAACCCGGAGGTTCATTGCCATCCTCACATAAGCCCGCCATTGGTCCTTATCCTGAGCAAGATTAATCCAGTCTCTATCATCATATCCCACCTCCCTCAAATCCATTTTAGTATTATCTTCCCATCTACGTCTCGGCCTCCATAAAGGTCTTTTTCCCTTCGGCCTCCCAACTAACACTCTATATGCATTTCTGGATTCACCCATATGTGGTACATGCCCTGCCATCTCAAACGTCTGGATTTAATGTTCCTAATTATGTCAGGTGAAGAATACAATGCGTGCAGTTCTGCATTGTGTAACTTTCTCCGTTCTCCTGTAACTTCATCCCTCTTAGATCCAAATATTTTCCCAAAGAATCTTATTATCAAACACCCTTAATCTCTGTTCGTCTCTCAAAACGAGAGTCCAAGTTTCACAACCATACAGAACAACCGGTAATATAACTGTTTTATAAATTCTAACTTTCAGATTTTTTGACAGCAGACTGGATGATAAAAGCTTCTCAACCGAATAATAACAGGCATTTCCTATATTTATTCTGTGTTTAATTTCCTCCCGGGTATCATTTATATTTGTTACTGTTGCTCCAAGATGTTTGAATTTTTCCACCTCTTCGAAGGATAAATCTCCAATTTTTATAGTTCCATTTCGTACAATATTAATAATAATAATAATAATAATAATAATAATAATAATAATAATAATAATAATAATAATGTTTTATTTTCGCTGGCAGAGTTAAGGCCATAAGGCCTTCTCTTCCACTCAACCAGCCTTAATCAATACAATACATAAATTTAAATTACAAATATTTTCACTACACTTAAAAGGTTCTCCAGCAATAATCTTCACTACACATTTATTTAAATTTAGATAAATCTATAAGGTAAAGTAGTAACTTAATTTATGAGCTAATTTAATTCAATGAATTATAATTAATTTAATATTTGAGATAGCTAGTAAAATGATGAAAATTAATTTAATATAAGCTTACTAGGACTATGTTACAGGGAGAATATATATATTTCTATTTCTATAATGAGAATATTAATGTAATTGCCATTAGAGGTTTTGTAAATCTATTTAGAGAAATTAAAGATAATAATAATAAGAATGGACAGATGTTAGTTTCATTATAAGTAACAAATATTAATCAGCAATTCATCTGTTAAGTAAGAATTTATGTAATTTTGACCTAAATGAAGCTATTGTCCAACAACCCCTTATATCACTCGGAAGCGAGTTCCAATTTCTAGCAACTGAAACTGTATAGGATGAAGAATATAAAGATGTCTTGTGGTAGGGTATAATGAGTAAATTGTTATAATGAGATCTTGTACTTAGCTGATGATATGCGGATAAATTTTGAAAACGAGAAGCCAAATAGATTGGGGTAGCGGTGCGCAGAATTTGAAATAAGAGAACAAGAGAATGCAGGGCTCGTCGATCGCTTAGCCTTAGCCAAGACAGAGTTTGGAAAGACGGGGAAACATGATCATACTTACGAATATTGCAAATATAACGGACACACGCATTATGCACACGTTGTAGCCTGCTGCTCAAATTTGCATTTAGGTTACTTAATATAATATCGCAGTAGTCAAAGTGTGGCATCACGAGTGTTTGTACAAGGATTAATTTTAATTTATCAGGAAGAAAGTGCTTCAGTCGCTTTAATGAGTGAATAATGGAAAATATTCTGGTCACGAGACATAATTATATACTTTTATTTTCGGGATTTACTTCCAAGCCTATCGCTTTACTTGCTTCAAATAAAATTTCCATGTTTTCCCTAATCGTTTGTGGATTTTCTGTTAACATATTCACGTCATCCGCATAGACAAGAAGCTGATGTAACCCGTTCAATTCCAAACCCTCTCTGTTACCCTGAACTTTCCTAATGGCATATGCTACTACTACTACTACTACTACTACCGCCACTTCTACCATCACCACCATCACTATTTCTGTTACTCAACCGAGAGGAAAGAATATCACACTACTGATAAAGACATCCATATTCTATGTAGCATATGACTGCATTATAGAGTTAATGATATGTAGGTAAAATGTTGAATTTAGAATTTCTTAACGGGATGAGTTAGAGAAAACTGCCTCTACAACTTTTTCTGTGTTCTTCTAGGAATAAGACAGTGAACCCGGGTTCGATTCCCGGTCGGGGCAAGTTACCTGGTTGAGGTTTTTTCCGGGGTTTTTCCTCAACCCAATATGACCAAATGCTGGGTAACTTTCGGTGTTGGACCCCGGACTTATTTCACCGGCATTATCACCTTCATCTCATTCAGACGCTAAATAACCTGAGCTGTTGATAAAGCGTCGTAAAATAATCTACTAAAAAAAAAAGAAAGTAAAAAAAATTTGTTATAACATAAAAACTCTGAGCCAAGGACTAAGACAAACAAATTTAAGTTTTCGCTTTAAAAATCCCTCTCTCTGCTCCCCAAAAATATTTTAGGGGTTTGTCTTGTGTGAAAATCCTTAATTTTGTGTTAAGTAATTAGGAAAAAAATAGTTAAAAAATGGGATAAAAATTTCAATTTTTTTTTTCTCCCAAGGATAGATAAGTGCCTTAAATATTTGTATGAGCGCGACACACATTATTCTTTTACTCATCATACAAAAAAAAAATACTCCCGTGTGTTGCAGTATTTTTTGTCATTTCTCTCATTACTTCCTGAAACAATAAAATTGTCTCAGTAACACATTCACGGTTACTAGAATCGGGCGTAACATCTCCAATTAAATGTGGTGTTCCTCAGGGCTCTATTCTTGGTCCATTCTTGTTTCTTTTTTATGATAAATGACTTGCCATACAATGTGTCGGCTAAAACTATAATGTATGCTGACGATACAACTTTTGTTATCACACATAATAATACTACTAAGTCAGATTTTATGAAGCAAGCTGTATTTGCTGAAATAGGAAAGTGGTTTTCAATTAATGGATTTATTGTTAATGATGAAAAAACTCATGTGTTAATTCTAAGTTTGAAACAAACCCAAAATAATGTGATAAATGAATCTGTAAATATGCTGGGTATGTATTTGGATCCTAAACTAAGGTGGAATAGCCATGTTAGTTATGTATGTAAAAGAATTTCTAGAGTAATTTATCTCTTGAGAAGTATCATGTACAAGATTCCCAAACATTATTTAAAACAAGTTTACTATGCACTATTTGAAAGTGTTATTAGATATGGGTTACTTTTATAGGGAAATAGTTCTGACCTTCCAAACATTCTGTTACTGTAGAAAAAGGCAGTTCGTATTATAACAATGTCACCACCCAGACTATCATGTAGATCTCTTTTCAAAAATGAAAAGATTATGACAGTCTACAATCTATATATTTTTGAATTTTAATGTATGTAAACCAGAATATTACTAATTATACAAGTATAGTAGATCTGCATCGCTATGAAACAAGAAATAATGATCAATTAAGCGTACCACATGTCAGGTTGCAAAAACACAATCAAGCTATTTAATTACTGCAATAAAAGTATATAATAAGATACCAACAAATATAAAGGCACTTAATGAAACACAATTTAAATTTCAGATTAAGAGATGGCTACAAAATAATCCCTTTTATAATATGAATGAATTTTTTGAAAATGATGTACTCGTAGTATTTTAGTTAAATTTTATTATTTTTTTTTACCCTTTTAATATTTTAAATATTGACACATTGTTTTTTATATTATCACATTGACGAGGCCTCTTGTATTCTTGTACCTTCAGGCAAATAGAATATGAATGAATCCCAAGACCCTGCATTAACAGTACAATTCCGAGCCGTTTAAAAAGTTATATAAAGTTGAGAAGTACGTAAATTCAGACACAACTTTATCACGCTTGGATTCCTATTCTCACTGCCATCCAGTTTAGGGACTTCTACGCGTTTCCACTGACTAATTCGATCGGTGTAATGGAAGCTTTTCACAGTTAAAAAATTATGACTATAAAGCCAGGACATTCAACCTGATAGCTAGAGTGTTTTCTGGAATGAATTAAATATGACGTGATCTTCGTTGTGAAGGAGACAGAGAGCGCAAATGTCCCCACAACCGTTTCCTGAAATTATATTCTCGGAAAATAGCTCGAACATTGCAGCGTCAGTGCATATTAAGTGGCTTTCACTTCTCCCAATTGGTTGCCGCATATTGCGAATAAAAGAAGGTTTCATTCTTACGAAGTCCTTGTTGTGACGTCAATAAATTGTAGCGGCAAAACAAAATAACAAGTATAGAACATCAGGTGTATGTACCCTATTTTATGCTACAGAATATGTTTTCCTTTTACAAGTCACAGAGTGTTCTGGTGATTCTATGCTATTATTTTCTTTGTTTCTAGATTATTTATCTCATCCTTTTTTAAACAGAGAAAAATGTTACTATCTGTAAATGGAGTATAAAGAATGGACACTGAGCGAATTTTCCTGTGTTTTGTTTCTCTGTGCGCCAGCGTTTAGTTCCACTTTCAAGCGCTAGAGTTTAGTGTAATTTCAAAGACAGATTTGTGCATTGCTTGGCAGTAAATGGGGGCCATTTTGAGCACCTTTTGTAAACTGAAATCAACACATGATACAACGCAACAATGCTAATTTTGGTTTTAATGGGTTTCTTGCTTTAAAATCCATGTATTGCATTACTATTGCAGTTAAATTTCAATGGTGCTAAAAAACGCCTACAGTATATACCCTATGGTATTTTTTTTTAAATTCGGATAAATTATTTTATTTTCACTAAAACTTCTTCTTCAATTGTTTCTATCTTGTTGCTATGGCAAAAGAATATAAACAGCAATTCAGCCTTTTTTACTATAACTTTATGCTTTTGTTTCTGGTATGGATCCTGCAATTTGTCGTCGTTGTGGAATTTTGTACAAAAATGTAAAATATTCGGCAAGATTTTCTTTTTGATGTAGTTCATTCCCTAGAACAGAGGTCGCTAAAGGCAGAAGAGAATAATGTCGACCATGTCTGAATGTTTTAAAATTGTTGTACACCGGAATGAACTGCTTATCTAACTAAATTATATTATGTCTATTCAAATCTTTTCTGACTTTCCAATAACTATATAAACAAGGTGAGTAAAAGGAAAACATATTCTGTAGCATAAAATAGGGTATATACACCTGATGTTCTATACTTGTTATTTTATTTTGCCGCTACAATTTATTGACGTCACAACAAGGACTTCGTATGAAACAATGCTTGTAACTTTCTTATTTCTAATTTTATGAAGAAACTATTTATACAAAAGTTGTAGGGTATCAAAGAATAAATATTTTTTCATTTATAAAGAATGTGCCAATGAGTCTCTTCTTTTAAATGGCACCAGCGAATAGGGATTATAAAGAATGGACACTGAGCGAATTTTCCTGTGTTTTATTTCTCTGTGCGCCAGCGTATAGTTCCACTTTCAGGTGCTAGAGGTTAGTGTAATCGAGCATACGCTAAGATAATAGCTGAGAATAGACTTGAGACACAGGATCCAAACATCGCCTACCTTATTGCATAATCCAGTAACGATTTGCTTCAAATAAATTCAAGTTAACAGCTTTTCCTTATTTCTCAGTGACAAACTAGTTGTAATAATAATTGTTTATATTTCAGATATAATAAATTATATTATAAAATAATATAATACATTATAAAATTAAGTATCGAATTCGTTTAATATTTGTATATAATATAATATAGGTATATGGTTTTACTTCTCATAAGAGTTTTGTTTTTCCATTTTCAGCGCTATCAAATCATTACATATTTTAATTGTTGTTGGGGTCAACGTCTCAACTCTCATTATAAAGGAACTCTAGAGTCTATGTGCCTAGATATATTAATTATATGTGTTATATTTCCGCTGTGTCGACTGCTAGCTGGTGTGATGTCAGCGCCAACTCAAGGGACAAAGCAGAATCTCACGCTTTAGCTGGCTTGAAGGTCATTGAAATCAGTCCGTCTACATCAAAGGTACCGACGCGAAGTGTCCATTCTTTATAATCTCTATTCGCTGATGGCACCATGTACTTATTTCCCCATTTTTGGATTCTTCAAGTCTCATTACGTACAAAATCAGATTTTTCTGCCATTTATAAACTATTCTTTTGTAAAAATTACCTTTTTTGTTGACGATGTATATGTACTGATTAAAGGGGAATTTTAATGCTTCATTACATCAATTTGAAAAGGTTTTGGATTAAACGAAGGAATTAGGCCTACTAAAGAATGTTGTTGACTCACGTTTTATGAACAATTGCAGACAAAAACTGATAGAAACAAGTGAATAAAGCTAATAAAAACAATTGCATATCAATGATTAAACCAGCGAATAGGGATTATGGGTTTTGTGTTGATAGAAAAATACAAATTCGTTTTTTTTATTTAGACCTAATAAATAAATAGAAGTTAAAATGTATTGGATATTAACGTTTTATCAAATTAAGTTTTATTGTTGTCCACATGCCTTTACTAATTATTACAAGCATCAGATTACTATCAATTTTATCTCTGCAGTTGTCAGCAATGCGTATATAGAACATTACTGTAAATTCATTCCTAATATCAGATTGATTTTGTCTCGGTAAACCAAAGAAAAAATATGTAACAATTAATTACGGAAAATAATATGAAGTATGCAATATTTCTCATGATATGCAGCTTTGATATAAGATAATAATTTTACATTAAATATTATTCAACATTTCTTAAGTGTTTCATATATAATTCCACATTAGTAACTCACGTTTTAAACAATAATCCGAATCTCGCTATGTTAATATTTGTATAAGTGGACGTAATTCCGTCCCTCTGCGCTAGATGTCAGGTCCGCGATTTTTCGCACTCACGCCAATGCTGCTAGTATACAGCTGTCCGGCATTATTATAGTAAGGTATTTGGGCCTACTCCTATCACTGACAGGCCTTGTAAGAAGGAAGTAAGAAAGGAACTGTGGTCGAGCGTGGGTTCTAATCCCGCTTGGGGTGATCACCTGGTTGGGTTTTCGCAACTGTAAAGACATGCCATCTTATCTCTTGGAGAATGTCGTCATCTCGCTGTCACAGATCCGACCGACACAAGATAAACTTGCAAATGATACAACATCGATATCGGTAAATCCTCTATCTATGACGTATGTATCAGTTTAAGGTATACTTCTTTCGAATATTTCTGTACTTGTTATCAATCTCATTCACATTTCCTCGTTATCGTTCCATATAATCTCACCGCCTTTGCACCGCCCACGACCCACACATTTGGAACTCCTCGCTGTTAATAAAGAATTAACTGACGTGTCATATAGTAACAGCTAACTACTAGTGTGGCGTGCATGCAACACCATATCGTCCTTCGTTACAGGATGTGTAATGGTCTTTCGCTCTTTATTGTTGAGTTAATTTTGCTGGTAATAAAGGAGTTTGGGCTCAACCGTAACCACCTCCAGATCTCGTTCCTTTATTTGTAACAGCGAATATGACAGGAAATATAATATTTCGTTGTTCAAGTTGTTATTGACGTTCCTGAATACAAAAAAAAAAAAAAAAAAAAAATGTTATATTGCTTCTTGGAATCGAAACTTGGATATGAAATGACGAAACTAACAGGATGATATATCAACTGAAATGCCTCTGATCAACATACCATTGCTAGGCCTAGCCTCATTGATTATTATTGGCTTGTTTATGCTCACAGAACAAACAAACGTACTATTTATTTTACCATTTTCTTTCACCTTGAGTATGGAACTCATTAATATAGCTGATATGCCAGAGAATGTTACGACCACAGGAGTAGCTCAGACAGGGTTGCCAGATATCATGGATTCCCCAGGATTGTTCTGGATTTTAATGGCGTGTCCTGTGTCCTGGATTGAGTTATATTTGCCCAGGAATGTTAAAAAAAAATAGGAAAAATACAATTAAGGCGGTAGGTGGAAGAAGGGCATGTTGGTCGATTTGCCCTTTTTTCAGAAGAACGCATTTTTGAACTCTCTAATACCACAGTCTAGTATATACAATCACGAAGCTCAATACGAGGGAATATGTATCCATAGATAGTTGCTAACCACTAGGATCGCTACTATCGCCTCATCGCAGACAATGCGAAATAGTACTGGCACAGTCTATTGTTCCTAGTACCCTCAACAACTCAAGCTTCGTGACTGTATATACTGTACTCCAACCACGAGAAAGTCTTTGGGGAATGAGACGAAGCGGGGTGATGTTGTGAATGAATGTTGATGTCATAAGATGTCATAAGGTCACACATGTGGGTACTCGTATCTGTATTGGCTAGCTCTCACAGCACAAACAATAACATTGATACAGACATATTGATACTACCCTAATTACAAATTTAGATCACAGTTAATCTCCTGGTCTTTTAATCTCCCCATACTTACTTACTTACTGGCTTTTAAGGAACCCGGAGGTTCATTGCCGCCCTCATATAAGCCCGCCACTGGTCCCTATCCCGAGCAAGATTAATCCAGTCTCTATCATCATATCTCACCTCCCTCAAATCCATTTTAATATTATCTTCCCATCTACGTCTCGGCCTCCCTAAAGGTCTTTTTTCCTCCGGCCTCCCAACTAACACTCTATATGCATTTCTGGATTCGCCCATACGTGCTACATGCCCTGCCCATTTCAAACGTCTGGATTTAATGTTCCTAATTATGTCAGGTGAAGAATACACTGCGTGCAGTTCTGCGTTGTGTAACTTTCTCCATTCTCCTGTAACTTCATCCCGCTTAGCCCAAAATATTTTCCTAAGCACCTTATTCTCAAACACCCTTAACCTATGTTCCTCTCTCAGAGTGAGAGTCCAAGTTTCACAACCATACAGAACAACCGGTAATATAACTGTTTTATAAATTCTAACTTTCAGATTTTTTGACAGCAGACTGGATGATAAAAGTTTCTCAACCGAATAATAACAGGCATTTCCCATATTTATTCTGTGTTTAATTTCTTCCCGAGAATCATTTATATTTGTTACTGTTGCTCCCAGATATTTGAATTTCTCCACTTCTTCAAAAGATAAATTTCCAATTTTTATATTTCCATTTCGTACAATATTCTCGTCACGAGACATAATCATATACTTTGTCTTTTCGGGATTTACTTCCAAACCTATCGCTTTACTTGCTTCAAGTAAAATTTCTGTGTTTTCCCTAATCGTTTGTGGATTTTCTCCTAACATATTCACGTCATCCGCATAGACAAGCAGCTGATGTAACCCGTTCAATTCCAAACCCCCTCTGTTATCTTGGACTTTCCTAATGGCATAGTCTAGAGCAAAGTTAAAAAGTAAAGGTGATAGTGCATCTCCTTGCTTCAGCCCACAGTGAATTGGAAACGCATCTGACAGAAACTGACCTATACGGACTCTGCTGTAAGTTTCACTGAGACACATTTTAATTAATCGAACTAGTTTCTTGGGAATACCAAATTCAATAAGAATATCATATAAAACTTCTCTCTTAACCGAGTCATATGCCTTTTTGAAATCTCTCCATACAGGAAATAACATATGCAGGAGAGCGCATGGTTTTTAAACTGACGTTATAATGGTAATATTATCTATCTACTTCGCTCCAATAGATGACGCAATAGTAAGCACACGGTTGATCTCCTGGTTGGAGAACAGTACTAGACTGTGAACATACTCTGAAAACCAAGATAAACTCACTATAACATGCAAGGCGACATAAAACTGACCCTGTACGACGGAACTTCTCGACGACAGCTAACATTGTTGTGTTATTTGGTGCCGCATTGTTAAATCGCTCCTGGTACTGCTCTTTAACGTGACGCAAGCTCGGCCCATTCTGCATGACCGGAAATAATGCTCGACAATAAAAACCTTCTCCTCTGTTGTGAGAACCCTTTTAGCGCAAATCTTCACTATATTATGTATCAACAATACAACAATGAGTTCAGATAAACAAGCTTCACCATGGATACGATACGTACATGCGCAATACCTATACCTTATTTTATTTCAAGAAGTGCAGTTCGGTGGTTCCTTTGAACACCCACTTACAGATTTATGACTTCCTACATAATCACTTCTGACAATTCCATCCTTCCCCTCGTCCCAACATTGCACAGTTGCCACAATCCTGGTGACCCTCGACGGGATTCTTGGAATTCGGAAAAGACGCAGCAACTCTGCCTCCACGTGGATTTGACGGGAGCCTGTCAATTCTTCTGAACGAAGGTTGTGATTGGTTACTGACAGGAGAAGACAAGATTTCCGTCACCGTAAGGAAGACATTTATTTATGACAACCAATTGGTAGGGGACAGTAGAAGGTCTGTCGGCAAAGTCCTTTCTATGAAACTGCACTCCATGAAAAAAAAAAAAACAGTATATCAGTGCGAGAATTTCAGTACTATTTGTTTTGGCGCATACCGTATTCCCCACGTTAGCTGAGTTTCGCTAATTGTAATTGCCTTGTGTAGGTTGCATAGAATCACAGCACCAAGGACGAAACGTGGAAAAGGAGAAGATAATGATGATAATGATGACCATTGCTGTGTTCAGAAAACTTCTGGGAAACTTTACAGGATTGAACCGGATAGACTGAGAGAATCTAGCAGAAGTTGTAGATTGTAAACTTAGTATTATTCACTTTATTATAGGCTTACATACATTAATTTTATTTAAAGTCAGTCATATAAAAGGTAAATCGAAATTGAATTTAGTCTAAGGCCACTGGCGTGACATACGGGTTACTGAGAGGGACTCGTGCTTTGAGGCTGTGCTGGACCGTAGGTTTGAATCCCGCTTGCACTGAATATCTTGCTAGTTATTTTCTAAAGACCACAACTGCGAGAACAATATCACGTAGTCTCATGGTGAAACCTCATTCATTCATTCATTTATTTTATTCCATAGATCTTACATGAGCAATGAAGCTTTAAGATGTGGAACATGTCAACATTTTACAATATTACAATTACAATTTTTACAAATTTTTATAGTTTTACAATTTAGTAATTTTCTACAATTTTTACAATTTTGTACAATTTTTTTACATTTTGGCGAGATGTAGTGAGATGAGATGAGGTCCGAGGATTCGCCAAAATATTACCCGGCATTTGCCTTTTCGGTGGGGGAAACCTCGGAAAAACCAAACCAGGTAATCAAATCAAAGTGGGTAATCAAATCAAAGGGGTTGATGCCAAGGACTCGCCATAGACCATCCGGCTTCAGTCCCACGGCTGGGGAAAACCTCCGAAGAAACCAAAGTCCAAAGGGGGATCCAACCCAAGCCCGAACGCAGCTCCGGATCAGCAGCCCAGCGAGTCTGCCGACTGAGCTACATCGATGGCTCTACTAAAAGTATAAAATACATAGCCAATCAGATTATTAAATTTACAAACGCAAACGATCATTCATAAGTTGAGCTATATTACAATACAAAACAATTTAATTAAATTTAAGGCATAAACAATTCAACCAGTTGTGATATACAGAAATTGATAATACATATCATGCAAACTACTTCAAATTACAAACACAAACAATTTATCAGTAGAGCTATATAGATTACTATTCAATTTAAAGCATATACAATTCATCGGCCAAAACTATACAAATATATGCAATACAAAGTAGCATACTTTCATTAAGCTATACAAATTTTTGCAATTAATATCAAGTAGATTAATTCAATTTATAATCATAAACAATTCATCAGTTGAGCTATACATATTACCATTCAATTTACAGTAGGTCTATATACAATTCATCAGTAGAGCTACATCTCGCCAGCTCGGACTCATCTCGCCAAAATGTCACTCTCTATTACCAATTCCACCAATACATTAAATCGATAGGTGCACAGCTTTACTATGCTGCATATATTTACGTAGACCTATGTGTGGATGGTGCGGAAAATGAAACAAGGAGAACATGGGAAAATGTAAAAACAAGATAAATACGAGGGGGATCCAGGAAATAACGACCGTTTTGTTTTAATAATTAAAAAAATATATTTATTTGAAAAAAACAAGGTCTGTTACATAACTGAAGCTTCCTTTACTTCTCTACATAATCACCACCTACATTTAAACATTTGTCGTATCTGTTCACTAGCTTTAGAATTCCCGTGTTATACTCCTCTGCCGCCAGTTCATTAAGCCAAGTATTCACCGTCTTCTTCAACTCTTCATCACTTCCAAAACGCGTACCACTCAGAAAGTCTTTCAGCTTAGTGAAAAGGTGAAAATCGCTAGGAGCAAGGTCTGGACTATAGGGCGGATGATCAAAGATTTCCCAACGGAATTGATCCAGCAATTCTCGAGTTGAAGCAGCAGTGTGCGGGCGGGCGTTGTCGTGAAGAAGCACAACTCCTCTCGAAAGCATTCCTCGCCTCTTGTTTTGGATGGCTCGCCGTAGTTTTCGTAAAGTCTCACAATAACGATTTGCATTGATCGTAGTGCCTTTTGGCATGAAATCCAGCAAAAGAACACCTTTGCGATCCCAAAAGACAGTAGCCATGACTTTTTGTGTTGAGAGAGTCTGTTTGAATTTTCTCGGTTTCTTGGGTGATGAGGGATGATGCCACTGATCTGATTGGCGCTTGGTCTCTGGGGTGTTGTGAGACACCCAGGTCTCATCACCAGTCACAATTTGATCAAGAAAGGCGTCTCCATTTGTGTGAAGAATGTCAATGCTGAGGCCATTCTCTGAGTTTTGTGTTGGTCACTCAGTTGCCGTGGAACCCATCGTGCACAGATTTTGTGGTAGCCAAGATGTTGCGACACAATTTCACCAAGCAAAGAACGAGAAATGTCAGGAAAGGCAATATGCAATTCGTCGAGTGATGTGCGCCTGTCTTGCAAGATTCTGTCGTTCACTTTAGTCTTCAGGTCTTCTGTGATAAGTGATGGGCGTCCGGGTCGAGTTTCATCGTGGACATTTGTTCGCCCATTGTTGAACATTTCGCACCATTTTCTCACATTTCTTTCATTCATTACAGTATCACCATACACTTCTTTCAATTGCAGGTAAATTTCTGCAGGTTTCAAATGTCGGGCATTCAAAAATCGAATCACACTCCTCACCTCACAGTCGGCGGGATTATCAATCACGTCGTTCATTTTGAAGTAACACAAAATGCACAATGGCGACTTGTTGCAACCAGTACTCACAACATTATGAGAACACATGTTAAGGAAGCCAGTTGACCTTCAAACAAGGAAGGGGAGTCAGCTGCGCGGCGGGTATGCGCGAACGGTCGTTATTTCCTGGATCCCCCTCGTATAAGGTGAGCAAGGGGAATGTAAATAGAATAAGGGGAATGCAAGAAGAATGAACGGAATACAAGGAGAATAAGTGAAATGCACGAAGAACAGGGGGAATGCAAGGTAAACAAAGAGAATTAAAGGAAAACGTGGATAAGGCAAGGAGAACAAGATGAAAGCAAGGATAACGAAGGGGTAGCAAAGAGAACAAGGTGATAGGAAGGCGGACGAGGAGAATACAAAGAGAACAGGAGAAAGACACAAAAACGAGGGGAATAAAAGAAGAACGGGAGGACAAAAAGGATAAAACGAAGACTTCGAGAACAAGAAGAGATGGAAAATGAGGAGAAATGGGAAAACAAAAAAGGGCAAATACTAAGGACAGCAATGGAAATACAAAGGAGAACATGGGGGACTACCAAGGAAAACGGCGAAAGTACCAAGGGGAACAGGGGGAATACCAAGCAAAAATTGCAACAATATATTTAATATATTTATAACAAAATGACATAGGCCTAGGTAAACAATATGTATATGAAATATTCACACACTACTACAAACTGAAGACTGCATATTTTTGGACGATTAATACCTCCCCTCTCCGCTCGGCTCGGCTTGGCTGTAGCAACAAAAGAATCTACCTGCAACCCCCCCGCACCGATGGCAAGAATACCTCAGGTCCAGCGCTAAACTCGTCGGAGGAAGACGGTAGGATGTGCCCATACCTAGAGAGGAGTAAGATGTAGTTTTACTCTAAAATTAGATACGACTAGCTAGTTTAGTCCGTCATTTAATGATACTGCATCAACTGCTGAATTATTCAGTGATAGTGCGGGTAGTATTTGAGGAGATGAGGGCGAGGATTCGCATTGTTTACCTGACATTCGCCTTACAGTTGAGGAAAACCTCGGAAGAAACCCAAACGAGAACCGAACTCACGTTCGAGCGCAGTTTTAGATCAGCATGTAAACGCGTCTGCAGCCTGAGCTACGCCGCCGGTGGCTTAGAATAGGTATAGCGTGTGAATTATGTAACATTAAATTAAACATTATATTCCTTAGCGTTCTTCTTTAATGAAATCACTCGCTGAGTGTTCGATAATTGTGTAATACGCCTAATAATATTTTGAAACTTATAAACAAGTCTGATCGTGATCTGCAGAGAGTTCATCTGGGTTTTGTTAATAATGCATGTTGTGTACACGGAAGTGAGTAGCTGAAACACGAAACGCGTAGGTATTGTAGGATCAAGGAAATTCTCGTTGTTACGGAACAATTTAATGAAGAAGAAAAATGTCATTCACTGCCATCAGTATGCAGTCAATAGAATTTATTATCAACGATGACAAACTTTTCAAAACACGCAACCTATGTGCTATAAACTATTAAACAGTACCAACTGTTCGGAATAAATTATTTTCTCTTTTGTTTGACGTTGATTAGGTTTGCTTATTGAATTCTGTAGGGAAAACTGATTTGGTCGGTGCTGTTTCGTTTTAGGTTTTACCGCAGTCTAGTATATACAGTCACGAAGCTTAATACGTAGTAAATATGCATACATAGATAGTTGCCAACCACTAGGATCGCTAATATCGCCTCATTACAGACAATGGGAAATAGTACTGACACAGTCAATTGTTCCTAGCACCCTCACAACTCAAGCTTCGTGACTGTGTATACTAGATTGCGGTTTTACTCTACAGAAAGTGATATTTTTATTATTAATATTACTGCATACAACTATTAACTATTAGTATACTGGGATGCAAAAGAAATGCCGGGTGAACGTAGCTATCGATTTGAATTATTATCGTATTACGAAGACTTCGCTTTATATAAATAAATTATACAAGCACATTTGAACTGGTCTGAATTTTCTAAAGAATTTTTATTCCATTCAAAGGAGAGATGTGTAGTTAAAATGTTTAAATTAGATTCAATTTTCAGTTCTGTATCTGTATCTATACTAATAATAAATCTGTAGCCAAAATTTTTCTGGTAATTTTCAATTTTCCAAAAATAATTGGTGTTAACATGTATAATTACCCACCCTGAAACCGAAAATAGCTTTTTTGAAATTTTTGTTTGTATGTCTGTCTGTCTGTCTGGATATTTGTTACCTTTTCACGCGATAATGGCTGAACCGATTTATATGAAAATTGGAATATAAATTAAATCCGTTGTAACTTAGATTTTAGGCTACATGGCCTGAATTAAATAAATCGAAATATCTCGCTTATTATTGATTTTCATTAAAAATATTACATAACAAACGTTTCTTTAAAAATAATTTCCAATACGTTTTATTCTATATAAAATTTTGATAGGA
The DNA here is from genome assembly GCF_040183065.1 of Periplaneta americana. NCBI lineage: Eukaryota > Metazoa > Arthropoda > Insecta > Blattodea > Blattidae > Periplaneta > Periplaneta americana. Next base: position 177,798,805 of record NC_091123.1, read on the forward strand.
CTGATATTTAATGAGATAAATGAGTTTTAAAATTACAATAACAACGCCATCTAAGGCGCTGTACTGAAATAAAAACAAATGACTTCATCTATAAGGGGCCTTGGACAACAACAATCGAAAGCTATTAAACATAGCCTAAGAGAATGTTTCTGTGTTTGTATGAAGTAATATCGGAAGCTAATTAATTGTTTAATTATTATTTCACCATTGGAAAGTGTAGTTTCTCTAGATGGACATAATTCTACAATATTATTACAGTAACTTCTGAAACATATAGCAAGTAATATAAAGTATACACATTAAAACTAAATTATATGTCAATCTTCATTAAACTATGGTTGCATGTAATAACAATAAAATTAAGAAACATGTTAAAGGAATTGTCATTGCACCAAATGATTGCTCTCTGGACCAAAATGACCGCATTTTAATTATTTAAATGTAATTTAAATTAAGTAACATATTAAACGATTTATCCTTTTATCAAACACGAATTTTCCCTGGATCAAAAATGTCCTATTTTAATTATGTAATTACTTTGCAGTTATTTCTAACAGGTGCAGCGGAGCGCACGGGTACGGCTAATTTATAATAAAATTTTGTATTTATATTTATACAGGTTTTAATTTGTGCTTCCGAAGATGACCTACAAAGGGCAATATTTAAATTAAACAAAATTAGCAAAGAAAATAGCTTAACTATATCGGCTACTAAAACAAAAGTGTTAGCCTTTAGAGGATTAGAAACAATTAGAGCCAAAATCGTGTTGAATGGAAGGATGATAGAACAAATTAATACTTTTAATTATCTGGGCTGCAATATCTCATATGCAAGAAAAAAAGATATTACAAATAAAATAAACAAATTTAATTATTTCTGTGGGGTAATAAAAAGAACTTTAAAATACACTAGCAAAGAAACAAGATTAAAATTTTATAAAGTTATGGCAGTCCCTATGTTGCTGTACGGCTCTGAATTTTGGACTCTTACTGAATCCGAAGAAAAAAGAATCGAGGTGATAGAAATGAGATTTTTGAGGAGTATAGCAGATTATATTCCCTTAGACAAGAAACGCAATGACATCAGACTAGAACTGAATATATTCAATTTAATTGAAAAACTCACAGATTATAGGAATAAATGGAAACAACACGTTGAAAGAATGACTCAAGACCGTATTCCTAAATTAATATTCGACTACAGACCAACTGGTAAACGAAACACAGGTAGACCCAGGAAAAGATGGCTTCAACAATTTTATTTTAAAATGTATATATTTCATGAGACCGGAACGAGCTAAACAAGGCTTAAACCATGTGGTTGATGACAATAAAATTGATACTTTTTTTGTTAATACAATATGAAACGATAATATTTTCGATAACGAAAAAAAATTAGAGTAAATGATATGAAACGTAACTGGCCGTATATATCGATTGTAACAATGACAGCATCCATGGATAATAAAGAAGGCTGTGCAATACCATACTGGCATAAACTGCAGTTTCACGATTTTCGTGTAGTATTCTTATTAATATTGTAAAATAAAGTATATGAATAATTTTAAAATCAGTTCATGTTAAATAATAACGTGAAAACATGTTATAAAAAACATATTTACATGTTAAAAAAAACTAATCTTATGAAAATAGCTTTCCACCTCGCCATGTTTGCTAAAGTCCTCGGAAAACGATATAATTTCGTATTGGCATTTCCGAAGCTGCAGCTTTACGGCCCGCCGTATATCGTTTACCTTTTCTTGTGATATTAATTTCATTCTCAACACGCTGTAATTTACGTGACTCCCACTGTATAGGTTACTGGAAGTTAACAACGCCTCATTTTATTGTAGCGATAAATAATTTCTTCTTCACGATCTTTCAGCTCTCAAAATCCTTCAGGGATTTTAGAGCGTTTGTTTGGCATGGTAAAGCTATGTTCACGATGCCCTAGAACAAACATTAAGTTTTATTGCATGTAATCTTTGTAAAATATTTTTCTTCTTCATAGGCTTTCTTGGTGATTAAAGCACAAAAGTAAACAACGCCTGTTAGAGCTCGTGCGTTTTGCTATGCACTGGAATTTATATATTAAAAGAAAGGTTGAGTTAGTATCTCACCATACATGTCTTGTGTGATACTGATAAGTAGGCGGTAAACAATGGACATTATTCTTCAATGTGGTTGTTATCGATGCGCAATACATTACTGAATATACAGCAAACGTGCGAGTTTATTGTTCGTTTATGTATGGATATCTATAACTTTGTAACAACAAGATTAGCTCCAATGTCATTCATACAAAATGAAAGTTGCTAATAGCACAGTCTAGTACAGTGATGTCAAAGCGAGCGCATTTTTCTAACTTTGACGTCGTGCGCGGGCATCAAGCGCTAAGTATGGAAAGAGGAAGGGTTGTGTATATGAATAAGCATCCTGTTGGATTAAGAAAACAGTGGTGCACAAACTTCAAACGGAACGTGAAATTTTATGTCGTTATTTTTATATGGCTTCTTTCTGTTTGATATTATCTATATTGTCTGTAAAACAAAAGTACTAATATCAATCTCTTAATATTGCAGTTGTGTTTTAAATGTTAATAACATAATAAAGAGTTAAGAAGGAATATTCACTTAAATTCCATAGTAGTACAACTATACTGTACTTAATGGATGAAACACATCATTCATAATGAAAGTGATATCCCCAAACAAGAGACTGAGTATGACATGATAAGTTGGAATTTATATTGTTGGTATCTTTAGCCTTACAAAAGTAATCAATAAACTAATCAAAACAATATTACAGTACAGAACAAAGTTATCTAGGTGCTATATATGTTTTAAGTGTAACTAATATTACATAAGAAAACTATTATCGCATAATGTTTTTAAGGTGTTATAGGTTAGCAACTTCCTATCATCAGAATATTAAATCATTTTCTTGAAATATGCTGAAGCTATAGAGCTGACATTTTTACAACACATGGGCACGTATCTTTTGCTTATGATGTAACAATAATTGCTTTGTTAATTAATTTCTTTACAAACAATTTCCATGCGAATATTTTTAAAATTTTTAATACACTATCTTCAGTAATACGTATATACGGTATTTTAGATTTAAGAAAACATTCTGTAAGGCTACTAAATAAATAGGCCTATACCTGAAAATTTCACTTTTCTATACGAAAAGTTGAGAGAATATTTATTTTGAATAAAAAAATCAAACTTGTGAAAAATGAGCATTAAAATTAAAACTTTCATTCTTATAATGCACTTATACTTCTCAGGCAGATCTAAAAATTACCATGGATACAGTTTTAATAAGTTCTCTTCCCTTTATCTATTGAATCAGCGCTGGCCATCCCTGAATATAGCTCGACCAAGCGGCATATACTACCTTTTTCGTCTGTCTCTTTCCTTTCCGCTGTAAAGCGCTCAGGCTCTCCTGAGCTCTAAAGCGCGCGCTTGCTCCTATGGGCATCAATTGACATGCCTGGTCTAGTACATACAGTCACGAAGCTCAATACGTAAGGAATATGCATCCAATGACAGTTGCTAGCCATTAGGATCGCTACTATCGCCTCATCGCAGACAATGCGAAATAGTACCGGCACAGTTTATTGCTCTAGTACTCTCAGTTGCTAACCTGAAACGATGTATCGCGAGAAATGCAAAAAAATCACCTCAAACTTCGTGATATGATATTAGACTGTGCTAATTACACTGCTTTCATTTTGTGATCATTAGGTAGACAATTTGGGATCTTACTTGCAAAATCTATAATCTGAAGGAAACAGAATACTAAATTTTAATATCATTCCACCATACATACATACATACATACATACATACATACATACATACATACATACATACATACATACATACATACATACAGTCGGCCTGGTTGGTGCAGTTGGTATAGAGCTGGCCTTCTATGACCAATGTTGTGGGTTCGATCCCGGGCCAGATCGATGGCATTTAAGTGTGCTTAAATGCGACAGGATCATGTCAGTAGATTTACTGGCATGTAAAAGAACTCTTGCAGGACAAAATTCCGGCACACCGGCGATATTGATATAACCTCGGCAGTTGCCAGCGTCGTTAAATAAAACATAACATTTTTACATACATACATACATACATACATACATACATACATACATACATACATACATACATACATACATACATACATACATACATACATACATACCGATACATAGGTCTACAAACATAAGTGAATAAGATAAATTATAATTTCAGAGAGTATGAATATAAAAATGTACGTATGTGAGATAGCTGTAGAACAGCGCTTATAACCGGTTTATATTCGACCGGTCAGAGAACAACCGGCGAAGTTGAACAACCCACCGAATATCCGACTTTCAAGCGGTTGCGCCTAATGTTTTGGAGGCTTAACAGAACACCAGGCGCAGTTCACCACACAAGAACTCTGATGGCATTTTCTGACTACATAAATGGAGTAACAATTGAAGGAAGTTTACGTTTCCTAATTGAAAAAAGTGTTAGTTTGAAATAGGCCTATAAATGATTGGACAATATGGTATATTTATCTTCATAACTAATATATAGATTAACTAATGGACACCGATAACAACAAAGGAAATAAGCGTAATACATAGTTGAAATCTGACATGTAAACAAACGCAAGAACAAAATAAATTACAATTACAAAATAGAAAGCAAATATGTACACAATCACTATTGTAACGTTCATACTTTAACCTCAAAATGGATAGTCTACCTCTGTAAGAGTAGTTGTTGATATAGCCTATGTCTTTTAATTTATTCTAAGTGGATGTATTATTATTTCATTAATAAATCTTTTTAAGGAGACTATTTCGTTTTATATGACGTCATTCCATTTTCGGCCAATGAAATGTAATGAAATTTTGAATTCCAACCAATCGCAGTCATACATCGAGATGATTTCTGCAGCTCGATTTATCACTATCAATTTATCGCATGATCGTTCTTTTGTTTAGTCAGTATCGCCAACTGTTTCCACGTAAATCGATGAGCATGAATCCATCGTACTAAATAAAGTGCGAAATCCTGCTTCCACATCTACATCTTCATCTTCTAATTCCATGTCCATTGTATCTAAAGAAAATGACACTCCTTCATAACAATTGTTCAATTAATTAATGTATTAATCAGGTTATTTGTAATCATACTATAAAATGTTTAAATTAAATTATGATTTCAGCAGATAATGAAAACGTATTTCCGTTGTAATAAAAAGAGAAAAGCGCAGTACATGTAATTAACATTTTTAAACCTGTATTTCGCTTTTCTCAATTGGCATTACTGAATAACTTTCAATTTTTTTATTGCAGTAATCGTTATTCATCTATTTCGACTTGACAATGTCTGAATTTGTTAAGTATTTATAAATATACAATTACTAACATTTTGTGAGCGAATTCTAGGGATATATTATTTACATGTTTATTTTATTCAGGAAATAGTCCTAATAAATGTCACTCGAGGTCTGAGATTTCCCAAATGAAATCACAGTATAAAATGTTTAAATTAAATTATGATTTCAGCAGATAATGAAAACGTATTTCCGTTATAATAACAAGAGAAAAGCGCAGTACATGTAATTAACATTGTTAAACTTGTATTTCGCTTTTCTCAATTGGCATTACTGAATAACATTCAATTTCTTTATTGCAGTAATCGATATTCATCTATTTCGACTTCACTATGTCTGAATAGGTTAAGTATTCATAAATATACAATTATTAACATTTTGTGAGCGAATTCTAGGGAGTTTTTTTTTTTTTTTTTGAGATTTTTTATTAAAAGTACCAGTTCTCTTGGACCCTTGCCTTTTACAAAAATATGATTTTATAAATTGAAATGTAAATAGGTTTTGTTAAAGAAAATTGATTACTAAGTCCGTCAAAGACGGGAGTATTTGTTTGAATTTATGTTATGTCTCTTAATAAAGGGTTAGCATGATGAAATAGCTTGAATAATTTCGAGGGAAAAATTGTTCCGGAGCCGGGTATCGAATCCGGACCTTTGGTTTAACGTACCAACGCTCTACCACTGAGCTACCCGGGAACTCTAACCGACACCGATCCAATTTTTCCCTCTATATCTACAGACCTCAAAGTGGGCTGACAACCGTCAAGCAACCAACTTCGAGTGCACACTAACTCCGTGTGACTTAAATTGTGGTTTTCTGTTAACGAACAGTGATAGAGCGTTGGTACGTTAAACCAAAGGTCCCGGGTTCGATACCCGGCTCCGGAACAATTTTTCCCTCGAAATTATTCAAATCAACTTTACAGGGAGTTATACCTGAAATCTTGATTTGCATGAAGTAGCTTGTTCCTGTATGTAGTCTGTAGATCTTGAATATGAGCAACCAGGAAGGGTATATGAAGTTCACCGTAGAGTTTGACATTGTACGTGAGGTAGTGTGCACCAGTGATTGTTCTGCAGACAGCTCTTTGAATTCCTTCCAGACTCTTCAGGTGGCGAGGATGAGCTCGGCCCATATCTCACAGCAGTAGTGGATGTATCATCTGATGACTGATGTATACAGCAGGACTTCTGCTTTCCTTGAAGTCAGACTTTTGAAAAGTGGATAGAGTGCCATGTATCTTTGAAATGCTTTGTCTCTTATGTTTTGAATGTGATGCCTGTAAGATAAACGCTTGTCTAGAAGTACTCCAAGATATTTAACTGATGTGGTAAAAGGTATTATTTGATTTTGAATACTCAGTTGGTCTATAATCCTGAGAAAACGTTTAGTAAAGACCATCAATTGAGATTTTTCGCCGTTTACTTAAATTCTAAGGATATATTATTTACATGTTTATTTTATTCACTAAATAGTCCCAATAAATGTCACTAGGGATATATTATTTACATGTTTATTTTATTCACTAAATAGTCCTAATAAATGTCACTAGGGATATATTATTTACATGTTTATTTTATTCACGAAATAGTCCTAATAAATGTCACTAGGGATATATTATTTACATGTTTATTTTATTCACTAAATAGTCCTAATAAATGTCACTAGGGATATATTATTTACATGTTTATTTTATTCACGAAATAGTCCTAATAAATGTCACTAGGGATATATTATTTACATGTTTATTTTATTCACGAAATAGTCCTAATAAATGTCACTAGGGATATATTATTTACATGTTTATTTTATTCACTAAATAGTCCTAATAAATGTCACTAGGGATATATTATTTACATGTTTATTTTATTCACGAAATAGTCCTAATAAATGTCACTAGGGATATATTATTTACATGTTTATTTTATTCACGAAATAGTCCTAATAAATGTCACTAGGGATATATTATTTACATGTTTATTTTATTCACGAAATAGTCCTAATAAATGTCACTAGGGATATATTATTTACATGTTTATTTTATTCACGAAATAGTCCTAATAAATGTCACTAGGGATATATTATTTACATGTTTATTTTATTCACGAAATAGTCCTAATAAATGTCACTAGGGATATATTATTTACATGTTTATTTTATTCACGAAATAGTCCTAATAAATGTCACTAGGGATATATTATTTACATGTTTATTTTATTCACGAAATAGTCCTAATAAATGTCACTAGGGATATATTATTTACATGTTTATTTTATTCACTAAATAGTCCTAATAAATGTCACTAGGGATATATTATTTACATGTTTATTTTATTCACGAAATAGTCCTAATAAATGTCACTAGGGATATATTATTTACATGTTTATTTTATTCACGAAATAGTCCTAATAAATGTCACTAGGGATATATTATTTACATGTTTATTTTATTCACGAAATAGTCCTAATAAATGTCACTAGGGATATATTATTTACATGTTTATTTTATTCACTAAATAGTCCCAATAAATGTCACTCGAAGTCTGAGATTACTACAGATAAAAAATTATTAACAAAAATAAAAACACTCTTAAGCTATAATGATTGTAGCTTCATGATGGATGTTGTTGCTTCTGACGATACCTAACTGCAATACTGGATTGCTGAATGAATGAATGAATGATATACTGTATGATATATTTCGTCACAGCACTTCTTTACATGTAATGGTGTACCTCACATTTCTGTATCCGGTGCCACCATTAACATATTATTAAAATAACACATTATTTGCAGTACACGTCTACACAAATACTCCCAATTACACTATGTACCTTTTTTGTTATTTGGTTAAACTCCCCTTCAGTATTTCTCCTACATTTCATTTGCTATTCTCTATTTGTTCCTTGAATCTAATATATCTAATATTCTATACTACTTTCAAACCCCCTTTATCCTCTAACTACTATTCACTAAAATCTCAACTTCAATTCTTCTCTATAAATTATCATATTGAATTATTTGTCCTATTTGTTCTTTGACCTTTTCTCCTATCTTTCTCTTATATTCATTTACTGTTCCAACGTTCAAATGTTAGTACTAATGTTATGCTGTCACTTGTTCACTTCTCTTAACTCTTTCTCACTATTTTATCTCATTCCTATTTGCGCTCACTTTCACTTTCTCACTATTCTGCTTACACTTAATCCATTGCCACTATTCTCGCTTCCTATAAATAGCCTACTTATATTTTATTCTACACATCTGCTTATCCACTTTCTCTCTCCCCTATACTTCTCGATCTTCTCCAGTTTCACTTTATTTGCATTTTTGATCACATCCACATTTTTTTAAACGTATCAAATATCTCTGCTATATCCTCAACTGTCGCAGGTTTTGACCTTTCTTTACTGTTCGTCTCTGCCTTATTTCTGTTTTTGTCTTTCTTTCTATTCATTTCTTCTTCTATTCCTCTTTTATTTTTCCCCCCACGCTTTCACTTTCACATACTAGATTTCCGCTTACACTTGCACCCTTATTCTTTTCACTACTTTCTTCCCTATCATTTCCTGAATCTTGGTTTCTCTTTTTATCACAACTCGCCTTTTTTCTAGCGCCCGTGTTTCTTATTCCGTTATTGTCAACATACCTTCTGGAGTGCGCTAACCTTACCGCCATCGTAGAATGAATGAATGAATGAATGAATGAAGAGGAAATATCAATTGAAAGGTACACCAACGAATAGGGATTATAAAGAATGGACACTTCGCGTCGGTACCTTTGATGTAGCCGGACTGATTTCAATGACCTTCAAGCCAGCTAGAGCGTGAGATTCTGCTTTCTCCCTAGAGTTGGCGCTGACATGACACCAGCTAGCAGTCGATACAGCGGAAATATAACACATATAATTAATACATATAGGTACATTATTAGATTTATTAGATTTATTTATTTATTTAACCTGGTAGAGATAAGGCCGTCAGGCCTTCTCTGCCCCTCTACCAGGGGATTACAACTATAACATGAACAATAAGATTACAATTAATATTAAATTTACAATTACAATTACAATAAAAATTAAAGTACGACAAGAATACCTGATTAATGAAAGCTAGACATTTTATCATAGAAGTTAAGAACAAAGAATATTTTTGTATTTACTAAATTACAAATTAAACCTACAATAACAAAATTCTATAGTGATGAAATTACCGGATATTGAGATATTTTGTGGTAGATTATGTACTCAAATAAAATAAATTGGATCCATAAAATAATAAATCCGTCGTTAACTGTAATGCCTAGACTCTAGAGTTCCTTTATAATGAGAATTCAGACGTTGACCCCAACAACAATTAAAATATGTAATGATTTGATAGCGCTGAAAATGGAAAAACAAAACTCTTACGAGAAGTAAAACCATATGCCTATATTATATTATATACAAATATTAAACGAATTCGATACTTAATTTTATAATGTATTATATTATTTTATAATATAATTTATGATATCTGAAATATAAACAACTATTATTACAACTAGTTTGTCACTGAGAAATAAGGAAAAGCTGTTAGCTTGAATTTATTTGAAGCAAAGCGTTACTGGATTATGCAATAAGGTAGGCGATGTTTGGATCCTGTGTCTCAACTCTATTCTCAATTATTATCTTAGCGCATGCTCGATTACACTACCTCTAGCGCTTGAAAGTGGAACTAGCCGCTGGCGCACAGAGAAACAAACCACAGGAAAATTCGCTCAGTGTCCATTCTTTATAATCCCTATTCGCTGGGTACACGATGATAATCGCGTCCTTGCAACGATTCTTGCAACTCCTGAATGGCTCAATGTCGTTTATCTTTCACGATCCAGAGTCGTCCACCCGAGAAGGACTCGGATATTCATTAAGCCGAACACTGGATCACTCTGCGAGACGAAAGAGCTTTGCATACTGTCTATAGCGCCAGGCGTTCTATTTTTCATAACCGGTTGTGTACGGTACATGAGAAAATATCTAAGTCCCTAATTATGAATTCCTTTCAGCATGTCTTCTGGTGTTCTGGGACAAATACCATGGCATTATGTCTGTCTACTTCCTCATCTCATGTCGTCATAGTTTACAGCAGCTATTTGTACTGCGTTATATGTAATAAGGTTTGTTTTTCTTTCAATGCTGGCGAGCGGCCACGAAGAAAGAAACTTGCTTCACATTCCGTTATGGGTGTTTTCCTGTATGCATTTCTATGATTTATTCCTACATCCATTGAACAAAGTGTGTGAATGTCTCTGAGAGGAAAGTACTGTTGTGTTTGCTGTTGAATTGTGACATCCGAACACTGCAGGAGTATTCGAGGAAATATGCCTAAAACCGTATTTTTCTATCTTGAATTAGATTCATCGGTATCTAAAATCTTCTGTATACAAATCTATCTTTTCAAATAGAGAATATTATTAATATTATTATTATTATTATTATTATTATTATTATTATTTATTGAATTTGGTATTCTCAAGAAACTAGTTTGATTAATTAAAATGTGTCTCAGTGAAACTTACAGCAGAGTCCGTATAGGCCAGTTTCTATCGGATGCTTTTCCAATTCACTGTGGGCTAAAGCAAGGAGATGCACTATCACCTTTACTTTTTAACTTCGCTCTAGAATATGCCATTGGGAAAGTTCAGGATAACAGACAGGGTTTGGAATTGAACGGGTTACATCAGCTGCTTGTCTATGCGGATGATGTGAATATGTTAGGAGAAAATCTACAAACTATTACGGAAAACACGGAAATTTTATTGAAGCAAGTAAAGCGATCGGTTTGGAAGTAAATCCCGAAAAGACCAAGTATATGATTATGTCTTGTGACGAGAATATTGTACGAAATGGAAATATAAAAATTGGAGATTTATCCTTCGAAGAGGTGGAAAAATTCAAATATCTTGGGGCAACAGTAACAAATATAAATGACACTCGGGAGGAAATTAAACACACAATAAATATGGGAAATGCCTGTTATTATTCGGTTGAGAAGCTTTGGTCATCCAGTCTGCTGTCAAAAAATCTGAAAGTTAGAATTTATAAAACAGTTATATTACCGGTTGTTCTTTATGGTTGTGAAACTTGAGCTCTCACTTTGAGAGAGGAACAGAGATTAAGGGTGTTTGAGAATAAGGTTGTTAGGAAAATATATGGAGCTAAAAGAGATGAAGTTACAGGAGAATGGAGAAAGTTACACAACACAGAACTGCACGCATTGTAGGCCTATTCTTCACCTGACATAATTAGGAACATTAAATCCAGACGTTTGAGATGGGCAGGGCATGTAGCACGTATGGGCGAATCCAGAAATGCATATAGAGTGTTAGTTGGGAGGCCGGAGGGGAAAAGACCTTTGGGGAGGCCGAGACGTAGGTGGGAAGATAATATTAAAATGGATTTGAGGGAGGTGGGATATGATGATAGAGACTGGATTAATCTTGCTCAGGATAGGGACCAATGGCGGGCTTATGTGAGGGCGGCAATGAACCTCCGGGTTCCTTAAAAGCCAGTAAGTAAGTATTATTACTATTAATTGATGCTACTATTAAGTCTTTTTATTTAACTTTAAAGTCATTTCCATCGGTTTATAATTCAATTCCTTCCATTACTAAAATTACATAATTTTACTTCGTTCCGGATTTGGATACAGAAAAGAATAATCGAAACGTCATTAAATATGCATGTGAAACAGTTTACTTTTGTTATGAAAACGGCCTGGTTGATTGCAGTAGCTAGTCAATCAATATTTAAATACTGTGGTAATTATTAAATCAGGATTACCTACTCACTTTCAATTGAATGAAATCGTTTGCTATTTCAAACGCTATTCATTATGGATATCCATCACAATTGATTGTAAATGTTACTAAAACCTGTCTTTTTTCGATGTCGCGAAGCTTTTAAACGGGGCACAGCAGAACACGAGTTGTTCACTGAAAATAATCCTCATTACGAGATCTATCGATCCCGAAATACTCGGTGGAAGTGGTAACTAATTACACTCAATAATGACAATTAATAATAATATTACTTACTTACAAATGGCATAGGCCTAATAATAATAATAATAATAATAATAATAATAATAATAATAATAATGATAATGATGATGATAATAATAATAATGATAATAATAATAGACATAATAATAATTTATTTTATTTTACCTGGCAGAGTTAAGGCCTTAAGGCCTTCTCTTAATAATAATAATAATAATAATAATAATAATAATTTATTTATTTAATCTGGCAGAACTAAGGCCAGTAGGCCTTCTCTTCCTCCCAGCCAGACTCTAATTCTAATTAAATACATTTGCTTACATAGTTATTACATTAATATCTAGATCATAAAACAACATGAAAGAAATAATGAAAATTGGATAACTAATGTTAGTGTGACAATAATAAACACTGGTAAGAAATAGTTATAATAATAATGATAATAATAATGGTAATAATAATAGTAATAAAAAAATAATAATAATAGTAATAATAATAATAATAATAATAATAATAATAATAATAATAATGAGATAATTTAGATATTTATCTGTGATATATATATAACCATTAAACATTGGGAAACCTGAAACAGCTATTATTGTTGACAATAATTGTTAGAAAAATATCTCGTTAGCCTATTCTTAAATTGGTTTGATGTCTGACAGTCCCTGACATTACTCGGTTGGGAATTCCACAGCCGAGAAACAGCCACAGTGAAAGAAGATGAATATGAGGATGTTCGGTGGGAGGGAATGGATAATATTGAGGAGTGTTGTGATAGGTTATGATGGGTGGATAAATTTTGAAAACGAGACGCAAGATAGACAGGAGTGGAGAAATGCAATATGTGAAAGAGAAGGGAAAGACAGTGGATTTTCCTACGATCTTCTAGACGGAGCCAGGACAACATTTCGAGGGATGGTGTTACGTGATCAGCCCGGCGAATATTGCAGACGAAACGGACGCACATATTATGAACACGTTGCAGTCTCTGCGCCGAAGTAACGCTTAGGTCAGTAAGCTGAATATCACAGTAATCGAAGTGGGGCATCACGAGTGTTTGCACTAACATTTTTTTCATGGAAAAGGGTAGAAAATTCTTCAGTCGTCTAAACGAGTGGATTAATGAAAATACCTTTTTGCAGGTTTCTGCAACTTGAATGTTCCAATTTAAACTTTTATCCATATAAATACCTAGATTCTTTACTTATACGAATACAGGGAAATATTTCCACTCGTAAGCAAAATTATAATTATCTATAATTATTGAGCTAAACTTCGCTAAACTGGCAGCTGCAAGGTAACATGAACCATGGTTCCATTTTTCAAAGCAAAGAGTCGACACCTGTGGAGTAACGGTTAGCGCGTCTGGCCGTGAAACCAGGTGGCCCGGGTTCGATTCCCGGTCGGGGCAAGTTACCTGGTTGAGGTTTTTTCCGGGGTTTTCCCCTCAACCCAATATGAGCAAATGCTGGGTAACTTCCGGTGCTGGACCCCGGACTCATTTCACCGGCATTATCACCTTCATCTCATTCAGACGCTAAATAACCTAAGCTGTTGATAAAGCGTCGTAAAATAACCTACTGAAATAAAAAAATCAAAGAAAAGATACTCTATAATGTAAAAGAACTTTGTATTTATGTATTTTCAGATTATATTTAAAACTATAATTATTTTTTTTTTAAGATGGGACATGGCAGGAGCGTTGCGATCGGAAAAACAACTGAATGTCACATAGTGTAGTAGGCCTGTTGCTATGGTAACAACGGTTGGGTTGCCAAACTTACACTTCCCCGTGGTGAGTGCTTAATAGCTCTCTTGGCGACATTTATTGTGCACACAATGTTGGCATTGGTACGTTTCGTGTTTGATTCTCTGTTGATTTTTGTGTTGTTTTCTTACCTTCGCGTGAATTGTCAATGAATGTTTTAACGTCAGCCATCTTCACGACAATTGCTAGCTTCCATCAGCTGGCAGCGTGGTAGTCCATATTGGCAACAGGGCACTGTAGTTCCAAGTTCGGCCGCTTAACTGTCATGTCCCATCTTTAAAAAAAACAAGTACAAAACTAACATTTTATATCGCTATGAATTTATTACGGATGCTTAATTCACTACATTATTCAAATATTTAATGAGTATAACATATCATGGCCCTAAATTATGCAAAACACTTCAGGGGTGCGAGAAAAGGAAGAATTGACTTTAAAGCATTGTTTAAGCTAGAAAATAAATAATTGTCGCAAAAATGCACAAATGAAAAATTATATTTTCGCAAATTGCGAAATACTTGTGTAATATTATAAATAATTGTGCAGAAAGATAAAATTAATAAAGTTTCTTGGAGTTTTATTACTTTCAATCCATCTTATCACACTCTAGATATACTTATGTAAGTAAATCATTACACGTAGGTAATACTATGTTTAGAATCAATTATTGCTGAATTTACATCACATTAAAATACGTCATTTTTTTTCCTCCCCCGCTGTTATTTATACTCGCTTTAACATCTTTGGTCATATCGCGAGTTATAGTTCCTTCGCTCTAATTTCCGGCAGCCAATCGCGTTGCAGGTCGGCTACATTTAAACGTGTGCGTCTTGTAATTCGCTTATGAAGACGTTATTCATTTCTTAAGGCTCGATAAATAGCCTACTTAATATAATCGCCCGCCATTTTGGCTCTTTCGTTGGCGTTCGCAGAAAGCACCCGAAGACGTTATTTGCCGCTCAATTATTTGCTGAATTACAGTGCGTTTGATTTATTATCATAGGAGCTACGATATGATAATGTTTAACGGTGTGGCAAATAGATTCCTCGTATGGTAGCTCGGCAACGAAAGAACAAAAATGGTGAACGATACTACCTACCTAGACTTTATAGAGCCTTGACTTCCTAAGACGTAAGCAAAGAGGAGGAGTCACGCCGGGAATAACAGCGTCGCGACTATAATCTTTTGGTTGACATCCGAAGGCCTGTGTACTATTGTTGAGACTGGTTCTATTGTTGTGAACTAGATGGCGACTGTTATGTATTACTGATTTGTTATGAATATGATTTCGGTGATGAATAAGGGCGGTGATATTCAGGGATGTTGTAGCCCGAATTTCCTGGCATTTGCCTTACTGTTGAGGAAAAACCCTGAAAATCCTCAACCAGGAAATTCAACCCGACCAGGAATCGAATCCGAGCCCTCTGGGTAAGAGATCAGTATGCTGACCACTACACCACAGAGGTGGTCACGTTATCTTATGGGCACTCTAAACACTAAAATTCTTTACTAATAGGTCCTTCAAGATTTATTGTTAGCAGAGGCGGTTTCTAATTCCAGTTTTTACAAGATTCATGTAACTAAATCCTCGCTCACAATTTACAGTATGCGATGGAATTATATAAATCAATTAGAAGAAATTGTCCACTTAACTTACATGAATTCCACCAACTCTTTGAAATCCATTCCTGAACATCTATTGCTCAATACCTTTTTGAATATTGCCCATGCCATTAGCATTTCATTTAAATGTTGATTAGCTCAAACACATCTATGATTTCATTTTCTCCATTACCATCTTCGTTTCTGAAGTCCAATGTGGTTGTCGTATTTTTGCACATTGCCATTCAAAGTTTGTTGCATTTTTTGAAGTCGAGTAGCAAAATGCGACTGTGGCTTAAATCCTGCTTTAAAGGGTCCGTGACATTCAAGAAGTTGTTATTTATTCATTTATTTATTTATTTATTTATTTATTTATTTATTTATTTATTTATTTATTCATTTATTCATTTATTCATTTATTCATTTATTCATTTATTCATTTATTTATTTATTTATTTATTTATTTATTTATTACTAGCCGTACCCGTGCGCTCCGCTTCACCTGTTAGAAATAAATATAAAGTAATTACCAGGGAACGGATTTATATGGACTAAAAATATATGAAATATGTAAATATATATGTAGTTATTTTTACCAAAATATGGAATTAAATATGGATTTTTACCAAAATATGGAATTAAATATGGACTTAAAATTATAAAAAAATGACTATGTACGTTAAATATTGGTACATTTTAATCAAACTAAACAAAAAATATAATGGACGTACCTTATCTTCCAATGTAGTTTCAACAAAACACAATTTTTATTGTCTGTTACCATAACAATAGGTTACAAACATTTCTTTCAAGTGCTGAAAAGTGAATCTTCTTCTATTGTCTCTGAGGATAGATTTATACTGACTAAAAGAGCGTTCGACGTCACAAGAAGTAACTGGTACATAATTCAATTTCACAATGTCTGCTGGGGATAAGTCCAAGTTAATCTTCACTGTTGATTCACCACTCATCACAGCAACAACCTTTTGTAGTTCTTCATATCCAGGGTTTTTTGAAAGTACAGTGTCCACCTTAGCTCTTACTGCATCTGCAACTTTACCTCTACCACGATTCAGTTGTTCCACAGTACTATTTATAATTTCAAAACTTTCAGATAGTGAAAGGTGCCTATTTTGAAGACTTTTGAGCGTTTTTATGATGCATGAAAATGTATGCTGAATGTGAGCTAAGTCATTCTTCACACTTATGTCACAGGTAACTGTTTTCGCAGTATCAATTGAGACTGCATCTTCAGAGTCCAATGCAAGGAGAACATTGTTAATAGAGTCTATATGTTCGGCATAATATTCAACTGCTTCTAGCCATGTACCCCATCTAGTTAAAATTGGCTTTGGTGGCAATGGAATTTCAGGGTACATTTCTTTCAACACGTTAACTCTACTGGGAGCTTTGAGAAATACTTTTTTCACTGATGAAATCAACAAATCTACTTTAGGGAAATTGTCTCTGACCACTTCTGCCACACGATGAAATGCATGCGCCACACAAGTAAAATGAGTCAATTTAGGATATACAACAGATAATGCTTGTCCAGCTTTGACCATATAAGGGGCAGCATCGCTAATAAAGAATAACACATTATCGTACATAATACCCTTTGGCCACAGGATACCCATAGCTTCGTTGAACAGTTTAACTATAGTTTTGTTATTGCACTTTTCTAGAACATCACAATGTAAAAGAATTCGTTCAGAATATTGTTCACTTAACAAACCGATAACTACATTACCAACAAGTCTACCTTCTTTGTCGGGAGTCTCATCAATGGAAACCCAAATTGAACTATCTTTAATTTCATCTCTTATCTTCTGTATTGTCTCATCGTAGATGGATGGAGCATACGTCTTCCTAAGTGTTGACTCATCCGGGATTGTATGTTGAGTATATTTTTCAAGGAATTCCCTGAAGACCTTATTCTTTAGTTTGTAGAGAGGAATATCAGCAGAGATGAGAGAACGGCACAGGTCGATGTTAAACTCAGATCTTACATTCGATGTTGTTGGTTGTGTTAAAAACAATTGTCTCTGCTTGGAATTTAGTTGTTTGTTGGCCTGATGTTTACTAGTTGTAATGTGTTGTTGCACCAGGAACTTTTGTGTAGATGATACTGCACACTGACACAAATTACAAAATAATATTTTATTGTCAGTTGATAAACCATCTTCTTTAAATTCTGAAATGTAACTTGTTAGTTTTGATTTTAAATTGACTGAATGACGTACTTTTGGCATATTTACCGTCTTTATAGTATGATTTACAAAACTGAACCTATGTGTACTCTGACTGGCATTTAACTGTTGAGCTGCACAACTGAAGTCTGTTAAAAATTTTAAATTAAATTAATACAGTTTTGTAACTTACTTTCCCATTGTTGATAGGACTGCTAATTTTCAAATAACTCTGATGTTAAAGGGATTACTGAACATGTGTTTAAATCTCTATTGTTGAAATGTATTTTTAAAAGTTAATGGAATTTTGTTTTGTTTTATTGTTAAACCTAATATAATATGGACTGTTTTATATGAAATATGGAAAATATATGGAAATTAACGAAAATATGTACTAAACTCTAAAATATGGAAAAATATGGAAAATAAAAGTAGGATTTTTCAACCCTACACATTGTGAAACATAAAGATAATGCAAAATATAAATTATATTAGCTTTATAAGTAAATATGTATTTACATATAAATCCTTTCCCTGGTAATTACATAATTAAAATATGACATTTGATCCAGGGAAAATTCGTGTTTAATAGAAGGATAAATCGTTTAATATGTTACTTAATTTAAATTACATTTAAATAATTAAAATGCGGTCATTTTGGTCCAGAGAGCAATCATTTGGTGCAATGACAATTCCTTTAACATGTTTCTTAATTTTATTGTTATTACATGCAACCATAGTTTAATGAAGATTGACATATCATTTAGTTTTAATGTGTATACTTTATATTACTTGCTATATGTTTCCATTGAATTATGGTAATAACTTAATTTTAATCCTTGTTTTCTACGTATTCAGTAAATGGCGCTTGGCCCACTATGGTTCTGAACCCTTCAAATAACTTAAATAGTGATACAGCATAAACAGTGATTTGTAATTATATTTCTTTCTTTCGAAAATGTAAGAATTCACGATCTCCTATGTACCATTGCCATGGAATGAATAAATGTGTTTTTTCTTCCTACTCAAAAATTTTATATTTTGCACATAGGAGTTACTGCAGGAACAACAACGCTATAATCTGAGGCGGCAGTGAAAATGTATTGTATTGTTATTTTAAAAGTCTTGTATATCCTTAAATTTCACTCAGAAGTTACTGTAATAACATTGAGAATTATGTCCATATACAGAAACTACACTTTCCAAAGGTGAAATATTAATGAAACAATTAATTAGCTTTCGATATTACTTCATACAAACACAGAAACTTTCTCTGTAGGCTATGTTTAATAGCTTTCGATTGTTGTTGTCCAAGGCCCCTTATAGACGAAGCCATTTGTTTTTATTTCAATACAGCGCCCTAGATGACGTTATTGTAATTTTAAAACTCATTTAACTCATTAAATATCAGTCCTATCAAAATTTTGCATAGAATGAAACTTATCGGAAATCATTTTTGAAGAAACTTTTGTTATGTAATATTTTTCATGAAAATTAATAATAAGGGAGATATTTCGATTTATTTAATTCAAGCCCCCTTATAACCCCCCTTTTAAATAAAGTATTTTGAATGCCACATAGCCTAAAATCTAAGTTACAACGAACTTAATTTATATTCCAATTTTCATATAATCGGTTCAGCCATTATCGTGTGAAAAGGTAACAAACATCCAGACAGACATATACAAACAAAAATGTCAAAAAAGCGATTTTCGGTTTCAGGATGATTAATTATACATGTTAACACCAATTATTTTTGGAAAATCGAAAATTACCAGAAAAATTTTGGCTACAGTGATTGTTGTGTATCAGATTGTAATTCAGAGCAGGTTTTACACACTGAGAGCTACGACTGCAAAACAATATCAATATTTAGCGGAACTTAACTTCTAGAACATTAGTTATCTAGGTCGTTAAAAGAGTGAAATTCCTCGAGAGTTATTGGATCGTGAGATGGCGGAAACGAATTCCGCTAGAAGCGAGATGTTGCCCTTTGAAGAGGAAAGGAAAGTAGAAGCACCTTCTCTCGGTATAAAGCAATGTCTGATTAGGTTGTAAAACCAAGCCATATATTTTCACTGTTATTACTATTGCTGCCTTTCGAGGCTATACAACACCCTCCAGATGTTTTGGCCTTTTTTTGGACTAACACTAGACTCTCTGAAATGGCGGGCCTCCCCAACCGCATGGTCAACACGGGCCAGGCATCACAGGATAAGTATAATACAAAGGACAAACACTTGATCCTGTGGAATGGAGATAAATCTTCTCCCACGCCTACAATTAAACCACGAATCTTTTGGTTGGGAAGCACACGCGCTATTCACTGAGCCATAGTGGAGGAAATTATCACTGACTATTACATTCTTACTACGTCATACTACTTTTGACCAATAAAACGGTACGAAAGAACGTATTTCAACCAATCATGGCTGCTTATCGCACAATTTTATCGCGTCCCTAGCATTTGTTTCTTTGTTTGCCAACATTTGAAACCGCGCTGGTCTGGACGTCAAGAAATATATATATAAAATTACAAATCACTCCAGTCGATGCACAGCAGTTTCAAATATGACTCGCATTGGCATTCAAGAACAAGAATTAATAAAAATCACTGATCATACCTATGCATCTTCTGAAATCCGATTTACAAATAAATGAAGAGCACCATTCGGAAATCCTGAATAAGTTGAATACACCATGTAGGCCTAAATCAACGAGTTCCACTTCTATTATGCACACGTCCAATATAACATCAATTGAACCACCAACCACATTCAAATTTGAAAATTGTACATTCAATAATTATTCCTTTTAAAATTATTCATGTTTATTTTTTATGTCATCGTCGTTAATTAAAACTTTTCTAACACTTGTGTACAGTATATTAGTTAGGTTATGTTATAGCTTCTGCTATATGATATGGATAGTCACGTATCAGAGATTGTTTAATATTAAGATTTATTGAAAATCATCTGTCAAGTGACGTTGATTACTGGGATTCGGATAATTGAAGTGGAATGTTGCACTTTAATAAAAATGAAACTGACTCAACAATGCTTTCTTGACTAGTAACAGTCCACAGAGTTCAATAATGATTGCATAGTTGGCACAACTGATACCGGTAACAAGAAAACATAATCATAAAACACTACTGCCATCTAGCGTAATGTTGAGATGGTACAATAATAATAATAATAATAATAATAATAATAATAATAATAATAATAATAATAGTACTTATTTGTCAGAAACCAGTGTACAAGGCGTGGATATGACATCGTCAGGTTCGATAGTTGATACATTTGAAGACAGTTGTATTTTCATAAGCCAATTAATTTTTTATTGTATTGGAGTACTTTGTTACTTCTAATCTTCGTATACTTTCTTCTAATCGTGTAATAGTCAATTAAATCCCACTCGAGTTTTGATTTTCTCTAGATAAATCAAAACCTCTAGTGAGATTACTGTTGATAATAATAATAATAATAATAATAATAATAATAATAATAATAATAATATAATCATCATCATCGTCCTGCAGGTATTAGGCCTAGTGGCCTGTTACGGTCTCCGTCCATCTTTTCAGGGGGCGTCCCAAAGATCGTCTTCCATGTGGTATATAGCGGAGAATTTGTCTTGGGAGTCTGGAACGGTCCATTCTATTAACATGGTTAAGCCATTTTTGTCTATAGTTCATAAATAGGTATAATTTTCAATTCTTTTGTAATTAGTTCATTCCTTTTGTGGTCAAGCAAGCTGTAGCCGGCAGTCCTCCTTAGAAATCTCATTTCCGCAGTTGTTAGGCGTTGAACATCTGAGTTTCGGACAGTCCAGGCCTCACTACCATACATGAGGACAGGTCTTGCTAGAACTTCATATGCCTTTAACCTGGTATGTTTTTGGGTTTTCGTGGTTGTGAAAACCTGGTTGATGGTTCTTAAGGCTCCATTAAAATGTTGTATATTTTCAGATATATCAGTAACAGGTAAATATGTCAAATTATAACCTAAATATTTAAATGAGTTTACCTGTTCTAACATATGGGTTCCAATGCAAATTTTTAATAATAATAATAATAATAATAATAATAATAATAATAATAATAATAATAATAATAATAATAATGCATTGCTCAAAACAATTAGAGGAACACTATGAATTGCATCAATATTTTATTGGGAAAGGGTAAATGTATGAAAATTGAGAAATACATTATTTATAACACTACTTAACTTCATGTAAGTAAAAACAAATGAATAATGAATTTTAATGTCAGTAAACAATTTAAATTGTCACTAACCAAGCTTTCCTCTGTTTTTTAGTTGTGTTTATTTATAGTCGCTTTAAATCGTTGATCATATCCCGACTGTCTGTAGTTTTGCTTGTTGCTGTTTTACTCTTGTCGATTATTTCGTGGTAATTGAGTTCCATTACGGCAATGGCCTAGAATGTCGCCGGGCTTTCTCCAAAGACAACATAGGGCATGCATCTAACAGTTGACAAACTTCCGTCTACTAGACGGGAATCAACGACTGTCGTTTGCATGCAGCATTAATTACAATCCGTTGCTATAGCTACATCGTACTCTATAAACATTTGAAAGACAAAAATACAGATGATACAACGTTTTGATTAATAACTAGATTGTATAGTGAGACGGATTATCTAAAATCCTTCTGTCTGGTATTTTTAATCCACGCTATCAATAAACACGACAAACCTCTGTTGATGGCGGCCGAGGGGATGCAACAACAATTCTCCCAACTACGAAACGTACACCGCTGTGGAGTAATAGAATGTCTGACAGTAAAACGAGCGGTCCCGGGTTCAAATGCTGGTGGGGACAAGCTACCTGGTTGAGGTTTATTTCCGGGGTTTTTTTCCTTCAACCCGTTAAGAGCAAATACTGGGTAATTTTCAGCGCTGGACCCTGGATCAATTTTTCTGGCATTATCACCAGCGAATAGGGATTATAAAGAATGGACACTGAGCGAATTTTCCTGTGTTTTGTTTCTCTGTGCGCCAGCGTTTAGTTCCACTTTCAAGCGCTATAGGTTAGTATAATCGAGCATACGCTAAAATAATAATTGAGTATAGAGTTGAGACACAGGATCCAAACATCGCCTATCTTATTGCATAATCCAGTAACGATTTGCTTCAAATAAATTCAAGTTAACAGCTTTTCCTTATTTCTCAGTGACAAACTAGTTGTAATAATAATTGTTTATATATTTCAGACATAATAAATTATATTATAAAATAATATAATATATTATAAAATTATGTATCAAATTCGTTTAATATTTGTATATAATGGCTACGGACTGGAAGGTCCGGGGTTCGATCCCAGCTGGTTACAGGATTTTTTCTCGTTGCCAAACTTTCAGAACGGTCCCGAGGTTCACTCAGCCTCCTATAAAATTGAGTACCGGGTTCTTCCCGTGGGTAAAAGGCGGTCAGAGCGTGGTGCCGACCACACCACCTCATTCTAGTGCCGAGGTCAAGGAAAGCATGGTGCTCTACCTCCATGCCCCCCAAGTGCCTTCATGGCATGTTACGGGGATACCTTTACCTTTATATAATATAATATAGGTATATGGTTTTACTTCTCATAAGAGTTTTGTTTTTCCATTTTCCACGCTATCAAATCATTACATATTTAATTGTTGTTGGGGTCAACGTCTGAACTCTCATTATAAAGGAACTCTAGAGTCTAGACATTACAGTTAATGACGGATTTATTATTTTATGGATCCAATTTATTATATTTGAGTACATAATATACCTAGATGTATTAATTATATATGTTATATTTCCGCTGTGTCGACTGCTAACTGGTGTGATGTCAGCGCCAACTCTAGGGAGAAAGCAGAATCTCACGCTCTAGCTGGCTTGAAGGTCGTTGAAATCAGTCCGGCTACATCAAAGGTACCGACGCGAAGTGTCCATTCTTTATAATCCCTATTCGCTGTTATCACCTTCATCTCACTCAGATGCTAGATAGTTGATAAAGCATCGTAAAATAAACCAATTTATTGTAAAAAAAAACTTCCTGTACCGCTCTGACAGCCTTCTATTCAATACATATTATACTCATTCAGATTTAGCATAGGTTATATTTCCTTATCATAATGTTTCTTTTCTCGTTAATAGGCACTAACAAGGGAACTGTTAATGATGTCACGTCTAAACCTTCCCTCAAACTGAGTATATTGTTATATCTTCACAGCAGACAGAAAAATATAAAAAACTTAGCTGCTTGTACTGACTGTAAGGTGTCAAAATTAAAGCTTAATAAAATATGATATAAAATTTGAGTAGTTTTCAGGCATGAGGAAATAGTTTTTACTGAGACTTGCCGAGATGCATAACCCTTTTCTTTGTGCCGGCGTGATATAACGACCACAGTCTACTATATACAGTCACGAAGCTTGAGTTTTGAGGGTGCTAGAAATAATAGACTGTGACGGTACTATTTTTCATTGCCTGTAATGAGGCGATATTAGCGATCCTAGTGGTGAGCAACTATCTAATGTTCGCATATTTACTACGTATTGAGCTTCGCGACTGTATAGTATATTAGACTGTGTAACGACGAAGCCATTCCAACAGTTACCAATGCCTACCCACTTCACTTGCGTGATTCGGGTTCATATTGCGGATAGATGGCAGGACTGTGACCCATTTTATAGTTACACACCACTTCGGCAGGCCACGCTATGCATGATGTGTATCTGTGAAGAACTATATCCTCTACTAAAGTGGGTGTATGTGTAAGTGTAGTGTAGGAAATGAGTGATGATGATGAGGAAGGGAGAAGGGGAAACCCGGTGCCGGCACGTAGCCTAGTCCTGTCGAATAGCACCAAAGAGCCGCCAGGCTTAACGTCCCCATCCGACGGACGAATCACTACCAACCGTGACATATGCCTTCTCTTCATTTGCGCTGCGGAGGGATTTGGGATTTAACCCAGGCATATTGGTGCACAATCTTGTGATTAGAAGTTGTGCACCGCCATCTATCCTAGTCCCGAGGTAGAAATTTTACACGGAAATTTCTGACCCCGACGGAAATCGAGCCCGGGTCGGCTAGTCTGGAGGCGGACACGCTACCACAGAGCTAATTCGGCGGATTTATTATTATTATTATTATTATTATTATTATTATTAATTGTAACTATATTATAAGGGTAATTAGTTACCCAGGTGTCACCGGGTGTATAGCCATTTGAATCGT
The DNA here is from genome assembly GCF_040183065.1 of Periplaneta americana. Classification (NCBI taxonomy): domain Eukaryota; kingdom Metazoa; phylum Arthropoda; class Insecta; order Blattodea; family Blattidae; genus Periplaneta; species Periplaneta americana. The sequence continues at coordinate 177,824,055 of NC_091123.1, forward strand.
GAGTTTTAAATTATGTTTTTCGTATGGTTGTAATATTAATACAAGGCCTTTCAAGAGGTGTCAAAACCCCACATGTCCAGGAAATTCAGATTGACAGATTATATTATATGAGCCGTTAAGAGCAAAAGTAGTGTAAGTCAAAATTGGGTAATGAGGTTTAAAGTAAAAATTCTGTAAAATACAGCGCAAAGTAGCAATTAATATGTCCTTCCTGCTATCCACTGACTAGTTAATTAAATTGAATATTAAATTACTTTAATTAAATTGAATATTAATTGCTACTTTGCGCTGTATTTTATAGAATGTTTACTTTAACCCTCATTACCCATTTTTGACTTACACCACTTCTGCTCTCAACGGCTCATATATTATACTAAGGAAGAGACTAGTGAAGTGCTTTGTGTGGAGTGTGGCTTGTATGGATCAGAAACATGGACATTACGACGAAATGAAGAGAAACGAATAGAAACATTTGAAATCCGAATATAGAGAAGAATGGAACGTGTAAAATGGACAGACAGAATAGGAAATGAAGCTGTGTTGGAAAGAGCGCGTGAAGAAAGAATGATGCTGAAACTGATCAGGAAGAGAAAAAGGAATTGGTTGGGTCACTGGCTGAGAAGAAACTGCCTACTGAAGGATGCACTGGAAGGAATGGTGAACGGGAGAAGAGTTCGGGGCAGAAGAAGATATCAGATGATAGATGACATTAAGATATATGGATCATATGCAGAGACAAAAAGGAAGGCAGAAAATAGGAAAGATTGGAGAATGCTGGGTTTGCAGTAAAAGACCTGCCCATGGGTAGAACATTTATGTATGCATGTATGTATGCATGTATGTATGTAATGTATGTATATATCGATGTAATTTATGTATGTATGTATGTAGGCCTATGTATGTAAGTATGTATGTAAGTAATTTATATATGTATGTAGTGTATGTATGTAATTTATGTATATATGTAATGTATGTATGTATGTATGTATGTGATGTATGTATGTAATTTATTTACTTATGTATGTAATGTAATGTATGTATGCAATGTATGTATATATGTAATGTATGTATGTACGTAATTTATTTACTTATGTATGTAATGTAATGTATGTATGCAATGTATGTATATATGTAATGTATGTATGTATGTAATTTATTTACTTATGTATGTAATGTAATGTATGTATGCAATGTATGTATATATGTAATGTATGTATGTATGTAATTTATTTACTTATGTATGTAATGTAATGTATGTATGCAATGTATGTATATATGTAATGTATGTATGTATGTAATTTATTTACTTATGTATGTAATGTAATGTATGTATGCAATGTATGTATATATGTAATGTATGTATGTATGTAATTTATTTACTTATGTATGTAATGTAATGTACTGTCTTCGCGCTACGAGTTGGCGCGGGGAGTAGATAGGCGGGACGGGGGAACTTCACGCTACACTCTGACCTGAAAACTTCGTCCACTTACTTGGCTACACGGGAACGGAGTCAGACATAAAAGATTCCGCATCTTCGGTGTTGTCGCTATGACTATCATCACATTTTTCAAAATTACTGGAGTATGATCTGTCCATGATAATCGTCTGTTTATGTTCCAGCCGTGTATATTAATTCGAATCTCCCAACAAAGCCATTAGCCCCACCGCCCCCATCCTGATGGACAACAGTGAGTGTTCTGGACACATTTACGGTAGTCAAAACTCCGTAACATTTTTGTCGTGCCAGAACTTGGGAAACGTTAAATTGGTAGGCCTATCTATCCGCATTTCGTACAGATACAAAATCGGTTTTTCCACTTTCCTAAGCTTTCTTATTTGCTGTAGATATCTTCACGTATTCTAATTTACAGTGTTTTCCTCAATTTTTTTTGCTGCACACTTCTTCCACCTGAAATCCTTTTTCTTCAGTATTCGTCTTAATGTTGTCTTTCATTTCAAATCAATTTTCTCTTGTAAAAGGGTAGACGTTTGTTGCAGCTTGGTACTATTTTTTTTTACTTGTTATTTAACGACACTATAATAACTACTAGCTTCTTCAGTGTCGGTTGAATTGATGATGGCGAGATGGTATTTGGCGAAATGAAACCAAGGATTCGCCATAGATTACCTGACATTCGCCTTCCGCTTGGGAAAACCTCGGAAAAAACCCAACCAGGTAGTCAGCGCAAACGGGAATCGAATTCACTCCCGAGCACAACTGCAGATCAGCAGGCAAACGCGCTACCTCCTGAGCTACGCCGGTGGCTCTCTTTCTTTTTCAAATAAAAATTCTCAATTATATCTTTTTTGTCAATCTCCCGTCGAAGTCATCTACATTTGCGTTTCGGTAGTCTGGACGTTTACATTTTTTTTCTCCCTCAGGTGTCGACAACGCACTTTCTTCTGTGCAGTCTTTCATTTCATTCCTTATACGCTGTATTGTTCTTGTGGACAGATTAGAGTACTTTTCTATCTTTGCTGTAGGTTTCGTAAGAGGAATGCAAAGGCACTGTTGTTCTTTTACTTCGTCACAGAAAAATATTTTGCACTTCTAATAATATTCCTTTCTTCGCTATAGATTGTCAATCCTTGTTTCATCTTTGTCGACATATTTACAATAAACAAAAAACTGCTATAAACCTAAATAACAGTATACAATAACATAAATTCTATTAACTGTATTATTATCAACACTATTAACACGAAAAGCAAAGGATAACTAAAGCAATACAAGATTTGTGGTATACTGAAAACAATTGTCTTGTTGAAACTAATAAAACACTACAGTAAAAACCGCACTATTATTTTCACAAAGTCGCAAAGACTCACAGACACATGTAGTAGATGTTTGTGAAACAGGAATATTGCAGTGAACAGCGCGGTGCGCATGCGCGACGGTTTCCCCTCCGCCCCGTCTAAGTATTTCAGCCGCCTTCTCCTGGCGTGACAACAGTATGTATGTATGTATGTATGTATGTATGTATGTATGTATAAATCCAATTCAATCTAATCCAATAGAATTATATCCTACTGAATTCAGTGGAAAAATTTCTGCCTGCAACTTTCTATTATTTGCCGAAAGTAAATTTCTGTTGCTGGGATCTTTTCTTCGAAAGACTTCTTGGTTTATTTTACTTCACACCCATGAGTCATTTCGTTACACTCTGTGATAGTTTTCCGCAACACTGACCTTAATATGTATATCACTTTTTGTCCTATTTATTTATCATCCTCGTTGTCGTGTTTTACACTTGTATCAATATTTAGCTTACAGTACATTCAAGTCAACACTATCTCCACAAGGCTTTATTCTTTCAATCCTGCAACGATTATTATGTTTTATCTTTTTGTGTTAATTTCTAAATTCTACTTCTGCTATTGACCAATGTGGTGTATAGCCTATATTCGCAGGATGATCACTGGCTATCAAACGGCCTCGGTAACTCGGAAAAACACTGCCTTAAGACGACCGCGGACCCGACTTCAATTCTCGGCGATAGTGGGATTGTATTTGTGGTGGATAAAACTAAGTTTCTGATTAAGGTTTTCTCGGGAATTTAGCGTATTGCAAAACATTTCGCAAATGAAACTGACAAAAAAATTATAAGATGAAATTACGAGAGAAGGTAGCATATATGAATATATAAATTTAGCTTCCCTTATGAAAAGTTTGCCAGATTTGACAAAGCGTATTACATATAATTTGGAAACATACCTAAAAGGTAAAATGATATACATTTGAAACGGTTAGGGAATCGAATATATACAAAACGTCAGAAAAAAATTACACCTAAGTAGCGTTTGTGCTCATTTACAGTTAAGAAAGGGGGGGGGGGAAATATCGTCAGATATACCGCGAGAAAAATAATAGTACGGATTTATTGGGAAACTCCAACCAAACTTCACAGAAACGTAACCATGTCATTCAGGTACTATCATCTGGTGGTAGATGAAAGAAACTCACTGTCCTATATTACCCGATGTCCGATACTACCCAACTCTCCCCTAATCGCTGTTCGACCAATGACATAGGTCTCATTCCACGTTTGACTTGAAGTCGGGCGGGTGTAGAACGCTTCAGACCGCCCAACTACAAGTCAAGCGTTGAATAAGACCTCTGCCATTGGTTGAATAGCGGTTTTACTGCTCTCCTCTTCTGCCGGCAATGTTTACATCGCCTGTCATACATTATGGAACGAAATATAGTTAGACATTGTGGGTTTGGTAATGCGCTTAGCTTGAAGGTTACCTCAATAGATCTTGAAAGGTCGCAGTGCTGGGTCGTAGTGCCCCCTTCCCTAAATTCAAATTTAATTCAAATTCATTTCTCTCGCCTGCCTTCATTCTGTGCTTCCATAGATTCAAACATACATATTTACGTAATATTTTCAATAGTATTTGCTACCTCATCTCTACTACTCTACTACGCGATAATACGCTAGAAATTCCACTTCACACATCATCTCTGTATTCCTCATCTTTCACTGTTGCTACCTCTCGTCACTGGAACTCTCTGCCGCCTGAAGTCAAGGGCTGCCGAACATTGAAATCTTTCAAATCCAAGTTAGAAAATTATCTTATGACGAGCTGCCAAACTAACTTACTATTATGACAAGTGTTGTATTGCATGTTTCCACGTATTCACATTTTTTTTTATGTTCTAGTAATATTTAACTTATTTTATATTTTTGTTTTCATATTTTCCGATAATGGTATATCTATAATGTGATAGATAAGTTGAGCTATATATAATCATAATTTTCCTTACTGTGTGTACTTAAAAATATTGTATTCATTGTCTGCTTTGTACTGCACTATTTTATTATTATTAGTATCATTATTATCATTATTATTATTATTATTATTATTATTATTATTATTAATTTTATCAATAATTGTCTTATATTTTTATACTTTATACTTTGTATGTCTCATTTATTTTGACCTGCTGTTCACATTTTATTATGCTTTTTTCTTTCTTTCTGTATGTTATATATTATGTCTGATTTCTACTTACTTGTTGTTTACATTTTACTATTATTATTATCTTATTCAGTTTTATGTGTAAAATTGTAGTGTACTTTGTAAATTTGTAGTGTTTTTTGTAACGCAGTTTTACTTCTGTTGAGTGTTAGAGAAGGCCGTATGGCCTTAACTCTGCCAGGTTAAATAAATCATTATTATTATTATTATTATTATTATTATTATTATTATTACTATCCTCAGTATTAAAACAGATTAATTACACCTGATCATATTTGTATGTTACATTACATACGACTTCATTAAATCAAACGTGGCAATCCCATAAATAAGATAAATGGTGACATTAAAGTGTGACAAGTTGCATTCGGAAATTATCTGAAATCTGTGATAGGCAACGTCCGTCATTTAGCTGTCAATTTCATATGTTCACTGCAAAGCAGATGTCATAGATAATGATAACAGGATGTTATGACTGATCCATGATGAAATTTCTGAGAAATTGAAGTTGAAGGTGAAATTACCTTTGCTGATTAAGCGATAAGCACTGAATTTGAGGAGTATCAGAGTTCCATCTGGTTTCCCAGGGCAACCATGCTGAATAACAACAGAATAGCTGTTTGTTAAAATGGCCGAAGTCCAGAAAGACAAATTTTACAGGAGAAACAAAAAACTATTTCCTTCTCAATCATTTAAGTTTATTAATTTTCTGAATCATTCAAATTAAGAAGTTATACTTAACTCACATATGTGAGAAGTGTATTTGGAAATATAATCCATCATGCCCTTACTTACTTACTTTTTAGGAACCCGCAGCTTCATTGCCGCCCTCACATAAGCCCGCCAATGGTCCCTATCCTGAGCAAAATTAATTCAGTCTCTATCATCATATTCCACTTCCCTCAAATCCATTTTAATATTATCTTCCCATCTACGTCTCTGCCTCCCTAAAGATCTTTTTCCCTCCGGCCTCCCAACTAACACTCTATATGCATTTCTGAATTCGCCCATACGTGCTACATGCCCTGCCCATCTCAAACTTCTGGATTTAATGTTCCTAATTATGTCAGGTGAAGAATACAATGCGTGCAGTTCTGCGTTGTGTAACTTTCTCCATTCTCTTGTAACTTCATCCCTTTCAGCCCCAAATATTTTCCTAAGAACCTTATTCTCAAACACCCTTAACCTATGTTCCTCTCTCAAAGTGAGAGTCGAAGTTTCACAACCATAAAGAACAACCGGTAATATAACTGTTTTATAAATTCTAACTTTCAGATTTTTTGACAGCAGACCGAATAGTGACAGGCATTTCCCATATTTATTCTGCGTTTAATTTCCTCCCGAGTATCATTTATATTTGTTACTGTTGCTCCCAGGTATTTGAATTTTTCCACCTCTTCAAAGGATAAATTTCCAATATTTATATTTACATTTCGTACAATATTCTCGTCACGAGACATAATCATACCGTTACTAGGGGCACTTAAATTAGCTCGATATATGCCCGTTTAACTAATAATATATTTAAACATATTTTTTTTTGTTTAAATATAATAAAAACGAGTTTTGTATGAAAAACAAGATTTATTAATATGTATTACTGTATGCAAAACTTTTTTATCATGGATTTGAGTAATTTGAAATTTATTTTTTTACAATATGAAAATATATTATTATATTGATCTGTTTGATTTTTTCACATCAGTGTTGGGTCCACTGTTCAATCTGCTCATAAAATACTTTAACATTATCCTCAATGTATGATTTTGCTTTCTAAGTCAAAGTTTTCCTTCTGGATATGCAATATTACTAGACAGTTCAATAATTATGACGCAAAACAAAGGTGTGAGTGGTAAACCTAATGATGAATGGTAAGGCAATAATAATAATAAGTCCTGGACGCTCCTTGCCATAAAAAAGTGGTACAAATTACCGATAGCAGAGGAACACCTTCTTATGACGCTCAGCATTAGCTTTCTCCATAGATTTTTCTAGTAATATTTCTGCCACCAGACTTTAAAATTATAAATTTCGATAGATTTTGTTGCACTTCTACAACGGTAAATTTGAGCGAAGAATTGCTAAAAATAATTATTTAAATTAATTGCCACAGTAAATGCGATCATGCTTTTGTAGACCTCGTTTAATAATCTGTCACAAGGCTCAAACTGTGGCCTCTGATAGATTTTGCATCAGATTTCTCATTTCGTGACATAAATAGCTATGTGTATGTATGTATGTATTTATTCACACTGCAATGGGTATATACCCGGTGGCAGTGGTAACTAATTACACTCAATAATGACAATAATAAACTTATTAATTAAAATACAATTAATGATAATACTAATAATTAATACTAATAATAATAATAATAATAATAATAATAATAATAATAACAACAACAACAACAACAACAACAACAGGGAGTATACTAAATTAAATGAAACGATCACTTAAAATAACATTTGAAATATTCTAATTTGTATCTTAAAACTAAGATCGAACTAAAACCCATGAGTATATGTTCATATCTGCACAAGTACCTTTCAACATTACACTCATTTCGCTGTCAACTCACTCACTGCACTGGAACTACGACACATTTCACTGATTCTATCCTGATTTCACTAACACTTCAAAAACATTTCACTGTTCAAATTCTTTGCACTGCCACTATAACCTATACAGCTTCACTGACAGGAACACGTTTCACTTACACAGCATACTTCACTGACACGACATACTTCTTCACTATAGTCGCGACGCTGTTATTCCCGGCGTGACTCCTCCTCTTTGTAAGTAATTGATTAACTAGCGGTCTTACTCGTGTTAATTATGTAAGTCTGTGCGGCTTACAGCTGTTTCGGTGCTTCATCACACCATCCTCAGAGCCTACTAGATCTCTGCGTCATCTCGAACTTCTCTGCCTGTTATGTGGGTGCGTTTGATTGTTGAAAAGTGTTGAAAAGTGGAGTCGAATAGTGTGTGTGTACTGAAATTGATCTGTGTGTTGTAAACACACACTATTCGACTCCACTTTTCAACACCTTTCAACAATCAAACGCACCCACATAACTGGCAGAGAAGTTCGAGATGACGCCGAGATCTAGTACAGTAGGCTCTGAGGATGGTGTGATGAAACACCAAAACAGCTTTAAGCCGCACAGACTTACATAATTAACACGAGTAAGTCCGCTAGTTAATCAATTACTTATATTCAAGTGTTAAAAGTAGTGTACGCAAGGTTCAAAATGGATCCTCCTCTTTGCTTACGTCTTAGGAAGTGAAGGCTCTATAAAGTCTAGGTAGATAGTATCGTTCGCCATTTTTGTTCTTTCGTTGCCGAGCTACCATACGAGGAATCTATTTGCCACACCGTTAAACACTATCATATCGTAGCTCCTATGATAATAAATCAAACGCACTGTAATTCAGCAAATAAATGAGGGGCAATCTTCGTGTGCTTTCTGCGAATGCCAACGAAAGAGCCAAAATGGCGGGCGATTATATTAAGTATTTATCGAGCCTTAAGAAATGAATAACGTTTTCATCAGCGAATCACAAGACGCACACATTTAAATGTAGCCGACTTGCAATGCGATTGGCTGCCGGAAATTAGAGCGAGGGACTATAGTTCTGTAGCTGCTGCTCTTTTGGAAGCATAATTTAGGCACAGTCTAGTATATACAGTCGCGAAGCTCAATACGTAGTAAATATGCAAACATTAGATAGTTGCTCACCACTAGGATCGCTAATGTCGCCTCATTACAGGCAATACAAAATAGAACCGCCACAGTCTATTGTTTCTAGCACCCTTAAAACTCAAGCTTCGTGACTGTATATAGTACACTGTGATTTAGGTGTGTAGATGCCTGGATTTGCATATTCCTTGCCTTTTTTAATATTAGTATTAACTACATCGTCTGCTTCACTGTCAGAATTCATTGTAATGAAAATATATTAAACATAAGCTGTGAGTTGACTGGAACAGATGTACTGCAACAATGACCACAAGCCTCATTATTAGCTTTAACTTAAATGACTTAATTGATGAAGTTTAGCCAACATCTAAGTTTCCGAGTGCATAATATTGCTTGTTAAAAGGGCACATGTCCTCCACTTTTGCCCTTTTAACAAAAAATCGCGATATTGAATGTCGTCTAATGTAGTTGCCACTTAGATTTGTCGATCCTTCTAACATAAATCAATGTCTCTATGTTCAAAGAACATTATAAGCTAAGAAAGTGATTTAAAAAAATGTGACTTTGGCCCTTTTAACAAATAACTATAATAATAGTCTTCATATGCGAATATGTTCAATTTTTTGCAATTTTTTAAAATTGTTTTGGAGGCCTGAATCGGGACTTCGCGGGGTGACATGATTGTGGAGTATCCTATTAGTAGAAAGATGCTAATAGTGAAGAGAAACAAAAGAAACCCGAGAAAAATCCCTCGCGCCTGCTTTATCTATCATAAATTCCTTCGTGACTCGGTCAGGGATCGAACCGGGTTGCCACGACGGTGGAAGACAGAGAGAAGTTTACCATTCGGCCACGGACGAAGTTATAAAGGCTCCAAGTGGAATGCATAACAAAACGTAAAAATACTTGTCTTGTTATTGAAACCTGACAGTGTTGTTCGTAATCGAAAGATGTTAAAAGGGACACTATGGTGAAATAATGCTGAAAAAGTAGGAAAATCCACTTTTTTGTTTCTTATTTATTTTATTGGGTTATTTTACGACGCTGTATCAACATCTAGGTTATTTAGCGTCTGAATGAAATGAAGGTGATAATGCCGGTGAAATCAATCCGGGGTCCAGCACCGAAAGTTACCCAGCATTTGCTCGTATTGGGTTGAGGGAAAACCCCGGAAAATACCTCAACCAGGTAACTTGCCCCGACCGGGATTCGAACCCGGACCACCTGGTTTCGCGGCCAGACGCGCTGACCGTTACTCCACAGGTGTGGAATTTTGTTTTTTATGATCGTAATTAAATTTGAGACTGTTTTAAATTACCTAACCATATAATCAAATGTGACCAAACATACGGTGCGTGAGTGAGTTGAGAGAAATGTTTTTCTTGTAATGCTGTTTTCTCGACTTCAAAATTGTAAGCAGTTGATTGCATAAAAAATCGTCCTTGCACAATAGTTATTGTCAGATTGATCTGAAAATTCTCATTCATTCACTCACACCTGTGGAGTAACGTTCGATTCCCGGTCGGGGCAAGTTACCTGGTTGAGGTTCCTTCCGGGGTTTTCCCTCAACCCAATATGAGCAAATGTTGGGTAGCTTTCGGTGTTGGACTCCGGACTCATTTCACCGGCATTATCACCTTCATCTCATTCAGACGCTAAATAACCTTAGATGTTGATAAAGCGTCGTAAAATATCCCGCTAAAATAAAAATTCATTAATTCATTCATAGTATCTGTTTTCAGATTGTTATGTAAACTTACATTCGGATATATACAGTAAATGCACACAATATTATGCGCCATATTATATTTTTGGTCCAGGGAAAATACTCTTCTTTTACGGGAACATTGTCTGCTAACCGTACTAACGGCATATTGTATTTTTGGTCCAGGGAAAATGCAATATGGCATTGTTTATGAGTGTTGTTATAAAATACGAGTGTTTTCCCTTTACAAAAATACAATAAGACGTTGCTATGAAGTGGTGATGATGTGTTGTTTGGATATTAAATTAACCTGATATAACAGTAGACGGTATAAGTTCATGTGCAGATGAATCTTCGAATGTTTCAAACAATTTGTCGATGTAGTCAGATTTTCAAACTACATAATTGATGTTGCCAATATTTTGTACTCTCCTTCTTCTTGACGCGAGTCAATATTGCGAATTTTAAAATTAATTTACATATAATTCTGTAAGAGCATGTTTAATTGCAATTTTCTTTATTTGTAGCCGCATATTAGTAGGAACTTTGTTTTTTTTATCTACGACGACGACGATGATGATGATGATAATAATAATAATAATAATAATAATAATAATAATAATAAATTAATTAATTCAATAATTAATCTTAAAGTTTAGACGAAATTCATCATAATTGTCTTGTCGCAATCTAGGTTTTGAAATATAATTGTGATAATTTATCATAGGTACAGCTCACGATAGAATTTTGGGCTATTGTTGATTTGGAGGGTTTGAAGAGTGTGAGTGACTTCATGCTCATATAGGGTGTTCGTGTGAAGTTATACCACAGTCTAGTATATACAGTCACGAAGCTCAATACGTAGTAAATATGCATCTATAGTAGTTACTAACCACTAGGATCGCTACTGTCGCCTCATTACAGACAATGCGAAATAGTACCTGCACAGTCTATTGTTCCTAGTACCCTCATAAACTCAAGCTTCGTGACTGTATATATTAGACTGTGGTTATACTAAATATTCTGTAGGCTTTGAAAGTCTGCGACAGTGAATCCAGCTTATAAGAGTTTAACGTGGATCCTTGGAAACATAGATAAACCACAGTCTAGTACATACAGTCACGAAGCTTGAGGTGATTTTTAGCATTTCTTGCAATACAATTCTCCAAGCGGGTAGCAACTGAGAGTACTAGGAACAGTTGACTGTGGCGGTACTATTTCGCATTGTCTGTGATGAGGCGATAGTAGCGATTCTAGTGGCTAGCAACTAAAGTTCAACTGTCATTGAATGCATATTCCCTACGTATTGAGCTTCGTGACTGTTTATGCTAGCTGTGGATAAACTGTGAAACTAGAAAATTTTTTGTTTAATTTATGGAAAGGAGCTATCGAGGTGTTAAAATATAGAAAAATATCGAAGTTTTCAAGGAGAGAAATATAGATGTGCGTTGAAATTACGGTTAATGTTTAAAATAATGCACCTATGTGAGCAAAATGTTTTTTTTAGTAAAGTAATTTAACGTTTATTCATATAATGATAAATAACATTCAGAAACCCTGCCACAGGGGAACTTATCTTTTTAATGTTTATTTTTCTGAAATTATCACTATCGGAAAAATATATAGGCTTATTCATTATAAAACAAATTCACTAATCATATCTACGAATTACAATGTATTACAGAATCTACTCACATTTAAATTTATCTTAACATTCTAAATACACACACTCTGCCGTTAGGTGATAGTTTCTTATGAAAGGGACCGTGGTTCGATTCCTGCTGCATTGTTAGATTTGCGCTGGACATAGTGTGTGGCACATTTTCCTTGGGTACTTCGGTTTCTCTTGCCGTTTTTGTTCCGTCATTACTCCATTACACATTTTGCGCAATTATCATGTTATTATTACTCTATTATTGTCGTATAATTAAGAAAATAATGCAATAAAGAAAAGCTGGTTGAGAGAGAGAGAAAAAAAATTGTCTGTACCAACCAGCTGCATTAGAATATTTGATTTTCCCGCGGCAATGCCCTCTTCGGGTTTTGGAGTGAACTCCATTCTCCGGGTTTTAGATCAACTCATCGTTCAAAGAAGCCATGTAGGACGCGTTACGAAGATAAAACCTATATTATTGGCTATCTGCAAGGACGAGGACACGTTTACAAACATGGATAAAAATATGTGTAAAACGCCTCTTCGTGCTGTGAAACATTACACAGTATAGTCTGGTTTACAATAATTATGACCGAAACAGCTCGTTAAGTGGTGAGTTCTTTGTACCTTTGAAAGTATGTGAAGTGGAGTATCTTTATTGTAAATGTCCATGCAATTTAATCATTTCTCTTGGGATATCGTGAAGTTTGTACTGATGGAAATTGTCTTGCCATGTAAATAGAAAATAGACGCGGTTGTGGTAACATCTTGCCACTGAAAATGAAACATTCTAACAACACGAAGTATGAAAAATTACCACAGCTACACGCCGACAAGGAGTTTAATGGAGAAACGGTAGAAAGTCCAGATAGCGGGAGCGAAAGGGAGGTGAGTTCTGTCAGAAGTAGGTCTGTTGATATTGATTATTGGCTCACAAGCGGTTCTACAGCACATTCCTACATTGCATAAAGCACAATATGTTATTTCAATGCCTAGAAATGTACAGAAATGAAATCTTCAACTCCAATTATGTTATTAATACAAAACCATCGCGTAATTTCTTGAAGTATGTAGCCGTAACAGGCACTACATGAAGAATTAGACCCTCTGACAGCATGTCAAGTGTCACATAATTTTATGAGAATTACATTTAGGTTTTGTGTCACAATTACTTGAATCGATAAATTATATAGTAATGAAACACTATAATCTCAAGCCAAAGATTACTGTTATTTATTATAACGTAACGTACTTTTTCTAGGTGGGACAGGAAATGTGGCTCACAACCTGTGAAGCAAGCACCTTGGGTGCAGAAGAGGTAGCAGCCCGTCTCCGTGCCGATCTTCGGATAGGGTTGCGATGGAGAGAAGCAGAACTAAGACGGCAGTTAGCTGGATATAATGAACTTACTGTTAAAGAAGAAGAACCAACGTGGAAAAAATACATAGAACAAGTAAGTGCAAATTTTCTAGAAAGTTGTAATTGATTTTACTATTAAATATAGCTGTTGCTGATAATATGAAACAAACTAATAATGTTTCTTAAGTAATTTGTGCAGATCATGTGAAATGCACGGTGATTAGCATTGGGCAAAATGCCATTAATCGTTAGTGAGACAGGTAGGCTAGTTGGCCTGAATTGATATGTAGTATTTTGTAAAGGCAATGACCTGTGTCCCATTTGATACGTTAAATATGCGAAGTAGGTACCGGTATCCATAGTTCCTGGCTCAAAACATCTTTAGATTTCATACATGTAGACATTCAATATTTTTTTATAACAAACTAGCTGAGAACACCCGGCATTGCCCGGGTTTTCATTTTTGCTTCTATTTTTAATTAAACTGGTTGTTAGACTTTTCGGAAATCTCGGAAATTGAACTGCAGACAACCTCGTTCATAAAGATGAATCTTTACATAGCGTCACTTACATGAAATAATTAACCAGGGTTAACTCAATTTAAAACAGCTGTTGATATTTTAGAAATGAAGACATTGTTCTTCCCACAATGCTTAACTGATTGGCAACGTAATTATACAGATAGAATCTCGCAGTAACACATTTTCGGACATGAACAACAATATTTTGAGAGACATATAATTTAGAATTAATACAATGTTATTTTCACTGGGCTTACGTACATTCACATACTGACATTAGCAACATAACAAAAATATCATTGAATTGTTTTTTGATATGTGTAGAATGCTTTGTTTTCCCCTCCTTTGCATAAATATATGTATATAAAATATACCGACTCGAGAGCAAGCTGCATAGTTGGGAATGTGAAAAACACGGAGTTTTCAAGTTAATATTGCAACTTTGAGCGAATGTCCCTAAGCTTTATGGCCATTACAAATGCTAGTCCCACTGAAATAAAATTGCAGTTGCTTAAAATCGAAAGGCAAGTTAGTAGATATCATAGGAATACGTGAGATAAAACATTTTCTCCTTTTGTTTTACCAGTCAATATTGTCACTTACATTACCTTTTTTCCTCACATCAATCCTTGTTCCATTGCATAATTTTGGTGTGTCAATATTTCGCAATACTTCCGGTACTATTGGTGATTCAAAATTAAGTATTAAATTATGTGGTTTCAAAGAATTAAATTTAGTTGGATAAAATACAGCCTGCTCACTATCTACAACTGTCTCGAGAAACTCATACTACGGTCCTGGACTGTCTAAATTTTGGCCTTCATGATGTATCAACAATGCTTTCGTGCTCTTTCTTCCACGGCCTCGTGAAAGTCGATGTTCCATACAACAGACAATAATAGAGAACAAAAGATTGCATTTTAATGTTATACATGAATGTTTGATCGTATTTATTTTATTTTTTATTTTTTTTTATTAATTCTACGTCAATTTGTCCGATTTTAATGTAGCCTATGTTCTTCTCCTGGTTATAAAGGTGGTTGTTGTTGTTTTCTAATGCCAGGCATTTGACAAAGTCATTTGACCTCTTGCACTCAATATTTTTCAAAGATATGAAAATGGCAAGATGTAGCCGATTTAAGTGAACACCATATTTTAATGTTTTGGTGGCTACTTCATTCACACACAACCCCCAGAATGTCTGGAGGACCACACCTGCTGTTGGTCGATGGGTCCATTGGACCTAGCTGGGAGATCTTGTTGATCACCAGCTTTCCCTCCTTAAGCCACTGGAGGACGATTTTAGTGCCATAGCAGGTCAGCACTAGGAACAGAAAAGTAGGAAGGGTAGGAAGGAAAGGGAAATGAACCCCTAGGCCTCGAATGCTCTAATACTGTCGTGGTCGAAGAAAGTAAGAGTTCAGTCAGAGGACTGGATAGGAAAGGGTAAAGAGAGAATTAGGTATTGAATAGAGGAAAATTATACCAAATTCGGTCATTAACTCATCAAGCTGACCAGTGCTAATTGATGAGTAGCCCCTCCCTTTAGTTCAGCTTGTAAAATTATGCTTACTAACAGCTGCACCACGGGAAAGTAGGGATGGGACATTGGGTATTTGTCCAGGTTGGTTCCTTAAAGCCTTCAATGGGAAGGATTAATGGCTCTCCACCTTGTATTCGACAAATACCTTTTGCAGCCAGGTTATAAAGGTTAAATGTGCAAACTTTGGCAAATATTGGTCAAAGCGTGTAGATTTGTATAGGGTACATACATACATGCATACATACATACGTACGTACATACATGCATAGATACATACGTACGTACGTACATACATACATACATACATACATACATAGCCACATTGACTTTTATATATAAGATGAGAAAATAGGATAAACATGTACGTAATTCGAGCTAGGCTTATTTAGTTTCAAACGAAAAATGGCAATGATAAACTTCGGTGTACCTGGTAGCTTAGCGTTGCCCTATAAATTTTTTGGCCCAGGACAGCTAAGTTGTTGTTTTCTAATGCCAGGCGTTTGACAATAAAGTCATTTGATCTCTTGCACTCCAATATTTTTCGAAGATATTATCATGGCCAGCCAATGAAGCACAGATTTTGAGGTGTTCCGAATCCATTTCTTGGTTTGAGTTGTACAGTGGGCAGTTAGGGGACTGATATATTCCAATTCTATGCAGGTGTTTGGCCACACAATCATGGCCTGTTGCCAATCTAAATGCAGCTACAGACGATTTTCGTGGTAAATCGGGAATTAACTGTGGATTATGATGCAGAGAGTTCCATTTTTTCCCTTGGGATTGAGTTATCAAATTTTGTTTGTTGAAGTCTAAGTATGTAGATTTAATAAATCTCTTCACAGAGTAATACATAGATTTAGTAACAGGTCTGTAAGTAGCAGTGCTGCCCTTCTTTGCTAAAGCATCCACATTCTCGTTTCCCAGGATTCCACAATGGGATGGTATCCATTGGAATACAATTCTTTTAATTGAGTGATATTAATTGAGAGAGCATTTTAGGACAGCTAAGTTATTTGATTCATTTGACTGTAATGAAGATAAATTAGTTCTTGGATTTGTGCCCTGGATCAAAGAACTACAATCAACGTAATTCTGTATTACTTAAAACAAAATCAACAAAATAATTTTAAGTGCATAACGAAAGGGACACTGAAATTTACCATTGCCGAAAGGGTAAACAAGGTTAGGTAATACGTCATTCAATTTTTATTTGCAAGTAGCTTCTTTTCTTTGGATTTGGTTTAATGCGGGCCTAAATGTTATTTTGTAACAGTTCGTGTGTAGCTTACAAGAAGATTCGCTGACTACGCACCTTTGGAATTAAATTCATGGCAGGGACTATGAGGTCTGTGGTGAATATATTGGCTGTGGACAGGTGTTCTACGAATATGCCAGCTTCCATTTCCATTACACTACTTTTTCAATACTGCCATCTTGTTGTTTTTGAAAAAGAGAAGTTGTGCAACTAAAATATCACTCGTTACTGTTGATGTTGAATTAAGTTAATCATCATCAAAATTAGATATTATGCGTAGTGGTGTGATTTTGTGGTGATTATTTTACCTCTATTTTGGTGCTTATTTTATTATGATTTCGGTGAACATTCCGTGGAAATGTGAAAGTTTGGATTAATATTTCGTAAAAATATCAGCATGATATTAAAAGTTTGGATTAATATTTCGTAAAAATATCAGCATGATATTAGCCTATGTATAACATCATGTAGAAATCTAGGTACTAATTTTAATTGTTACAGATTTCCCATTACTTCCAATATTATGAACATTAATGCATATTAATGAAAATTGTTGTTAAAAAGTAGGCCTACTTTCAATCATTTCTTAACATAAGTTAATACACATTTGAAGGGTATACGGGAAAAACGAGGTCCATCAAAAATCGAAATTGAGTTAATAATGCCATCTTATAGTGGAAAGGAAGTACTATCATGTGGTCTAGCTAGTAATAAGAAATCATCTTTCTTGACATTCCACTACGTCAGTTTCTAGTAAATACACACATAAGAAAGTACTAAGTGTTTAAACTTTAAAAGTAGTTTTTCTCGAAACTTTCTAAAATGGACCTTGATCGTTATTCCCATGTACCCTTCATTTAGAAAAAGTATTGAAAAGTACCCTGACCAATCCACAAATCGGGACGAGTTCATTCTGGTCCCAAGCAGAAAATCTTACACTGGTTTACAGCACTTAACCATTCTACTTAGAATATAAAGGCTGAGAATAATTTCAACATTTGAACATGAGAAACGAACTCGTTTATCAAATAAAATATCGTTACACGTCGAAAATCCTCTCTCTTATTAATGTTTGAAACAGAAAACCACAGCACTCGAAGACATGGTGATCATACCAGTCAGCACCCTGTTCACAGAATATTGTTCACCATTTTCTCTTGTTTTTTCGCGAGTATTTCGTAAAAAAAAGTTTTCAAGTACTAATTTCATAACTATGAGACTATTTCGTTCAAATCATTGAATTTTGCGATATCTCGTGGTTAAATGCTATTCATTTCCCAGAATACCTTTCTAAGATTTGTGTTTTTTGCGAATATAGTTAAGTTTTCCAAACATTTCGCGTATTTCGTTAATACTAAAATAATCTCACCCCTAGTTACACGTATTTATGAATGTGCTGTTCTTAGTCAAAATAGGCTACCTCGACTCTTCCAATATGCCTAGTGTTCGTTCAGAAATACTGAACTCGGAGATTGTGAACTTTCATTATTACAACCAGGAAGTTCATGCCCTAAAAACCTAATAAATATTCATGCGAGTATGCCTTTAAAACCTTAGAATATGGCAATAAATATGCACTAATAAAATTCTATATTTCTTGGTATCACTAATAAATAATAATAATAATAATAATAATAATAATAATAATACTTACTTGCTTTTAAGGAACCCGGAGGTTCATAGCCACCCTCACATAAGCCCGCCATCGGTCCCTATCTTGAGCAAGACTAAACCAGTCTCTATCATCATATCCCACCTCCCTCAAATCCATTTTAATATTATCTTCCCTTCTACTTCTCGGCCTCCCCAAAGGTCTTTTTCCCTCTGGCCTCCCAACTAACAGTCTACATGCATTTCTGGATTCTCCAATACGTGCTATATGCTCTGCCCATCTCAAACGTCTGGATTTAATGTTCCTAATTATGAAAGGTGAAGAATACAATGCGTGCAGCTCTGCGTTGTGTAACTTTCTCCATTCTCCTGTAACTTCATCCCTCTTAGCCCCAGATATTTTCCTAAGAACCTTATTCTCAAACACCCTTAATCTCGGTTCCTCTCTCAAAGTGAGAGTCCAAGTTTCACAACCATATAGAGCAACCGGTAATGTAACTGTTTTATAAATTCTAACTTTAAGATTTTTTGACAGCAGACTAGATGACAAAAGCTTCTCAACTGAATAATAACACGCATTTCCCATATTTATTCTGCGTTTAATTTCCTCCCTAATGTCATTTATATTTGTTACTGTTGCTCTAAGATATTTGAATTTTTCCACCTCTTCAAAGGATAAATCTCCAATTTTTATGTTTCCATTCTGTACAATATTCGGTCACAAGACATAATCATGCACTTTGTCTTTTCGGGATTTAGTTCCAAACCTATCGCTTTACTTGCTTCAAGTAAAATTTCCGTGTTTTCCATAATAGTTGGTGGATTTTCTCCTAACATAGGCTATTCACGTCATCCATATAGACAAGAAGCTGATGTAACTCATTCAATTCCAAACCCTCTCTGTTATCCTGAACTTTCCTAATGGCATACTGTAGAGAAAAGTTAAAAAGTAAAGGTGATAGTGCATCTCTTCATAATAATATAGAAATCGTAAAAAGAATTTTGAAGAAACTGAGTCTACGCTGAGGAAGAAATGTGTGTTCACCAAGGAAAAACTTTGTTACATTGACGCTAAAATTAAATTTTTCGCTTTAAAATGTTCTGCTTAAGTTTTGTTTTTTACAACGAGGAAATTAACATGTAACATAAGCATAGAAATGGCAAATATTTCTGTGAAAGTAATGTAGGAAGTTTAATGAGAATCTAAAATGAGGCAGAAATGCCTACATGTGAATGGGCAGCATTTTGAACAGTTACTATGATTTAGGTTATAAATTGCCACATACATTACATTCATTCAGATTCCATGCTTTTATTAATGCCAATATTAATTTTATTAACAATTCCACCAAAAATGAGGTTCCACTCTCCCATACATAGGCTATTTCTGCTGAAATCTGATAATTTTATCTGTATTGTCCGCCAGTGTTGCGAATACTGAATACTTGAGTTCATTTATACTTTTTGAGATATATTTGTGTCATTTTTATCTAATTTAACTTCCTTTCTTATTCACAAAGTGACTGCATTATAAGATAAACTGTTTTGTATCTTTATCTGTACAACTGCCGGAGATTTGGCAACATGAAAGCAGTTGGGATACTATGTTCATTCAATCGTGTAGGGACATCAGCATTGTACAAAGTTAAAGTTATGTTTTATTTAACGACGCTCGCAACTGCATAGGTTATATCAGCGTCGCCGGATGTGCCGGAATTTTGTCCCGCAGGAGTTCTTTTACATGCCAGTAAATCTACTGACATGAGCCTGTCGCATTTAAGCACACTTAAATGCCATCGACCTGGCCCGGGATCGAACCCGCAACCTTGGGCATAGAAGGCCAGCGCTAGCATTGTACATAATGTCTAAATTATTATTTGTCCTTTCATGAGATTTCAACGAAGAATTTTCATTTCGTTTCTTCAATAAACAGCTCACAACCCACACTCCTTATGAGCATAGCTCAACACAACATTACGGATGCTACTGAGATTTATTCTTTGCAAATAATTTTCCTCATTAAGACATAAAAGTAAACTAATTGAATTTTGAATTATTCCGTGATATTGATTTTCTCTTGATTTAGAATTGATTTCCTCTTAGTACGTTAAACAGTGATTATATTTAAGCATTTAATTTTAAGAACTAATTAATAAATTGATAAGTAATTATCTTTACATCTATAATACAGAGTGATTTATATAGAACTGACACATTTCTTTCATTAATTGTTTCAAAACGAATTGTGCTAGCGACAACTTATTATACCTAAAATGTAGAGGAATTTTGGGAGATTATTTACCTCTATAGCAAATTTTGAAAATGTCCTCCATCCTGCATAAGGCACAACTCAACACGTCGTTCCATGTTACTGGCCACTCGTTGGAGGACTCTGTTGTCAATAGCTTGAATCTCCTGTGTGATGTTGTGCTTCAGATCGTCCAATGTCTGGGGACGTGTGGCGTAAACCCTGTCTTTTAAGTAACCCCATAGAAAGAAGTCCGGCGTTGTCAAATCCGGAGATCTCGGTGGCCACAGGTTCCTGGAAATTATTCGGTCGTCAAAGAAACTTGCAATTAGTTCCATGGATTCATTTGATGTATGGCATGTAGCGCCATCTTGCTGAAAATATCCTTGACTCAGCTCTACATCGTCCAGTTGCTCAACAAACTCCATGAAAATCAGTCGGTACTCTGCAGTGTTCACAGTCTGGTTAAAAAAAATTGGCCCCACTATTCTCTGTGCGGATATTGCGCACCAAACTCCGATTTTAACCGGGTGCATAGGTGCTTCATGGATGACATGTGGATTTTCGATGGTCCAATGGCGTGAGTTCTGTGAGTTCACATAACCGGATAAATAATAATAATAATAATAATAATAATATTTATTAATACTATACACTTGAGCTACATTAGGCATTGCAGCCCGAAAGAGCAGAAGCTCGTGCTCGGGCGCAGTTCAGATCAGTTATACAAAATATATCACAAAATTACGAGAGTTCATTGAGCACAATCACATTAATAAATGGTAAAATACATACAGCATGTAATATGTCTATATACAAATAGAAAATAAAGAAGTACATGAATATTAGAGTAACAATTTTTAACTCAATTAGCTTAAACAATTAAATAATTAATCTGATTTGTTTCTTAAATCTATGTGTGTTAAGTGTACTTAGCTCAGGGTAAGCTCTAATTAATGTATTATATATTTTGGGTCCAAAATTTCTGCTGTGTTGTAATCCAGCAGTTGTGTGGCATTTGGGAGTATTTAGAAAGAAACTGTAGTTTTGTCTCGTCTGGTATTCATGAGGATCAAATTTAAATTTATTGTGGTTTTTATGGAAGTAAATCAGCAATTTTTGTTTATAAATTTGTTCTAGATTTGATACGCCAAATTCCTGAAAAATTAATTTTGTTGGGTAATCAAAAGGTTTATATAGACAAATTTTGATAATTCTTTTTTGGAGCAGATTTAAAGGACGGAGAGTCGATTTTGCCATTCCTCCCCAACCTAAAATACCATACTGAATTATTGATTGAAACAGAGCTAAGTACACAGTACGCAGAACATAAACAGGTAAATAAGAGCGTAGAATGGAAAATTTGTGGATTGTTTTACGCAATCTGTTACACAGAAAGGAGATATGCTTGTCCCATTTTAAATGTTGGTCAATAATAATGCCTAAATATTTAACTTGTGAGGATATACTCAAAGCGTTACATGAGCAAGTAGGTAGGTTACAATCATGTATAGTTATACTTATATTATTATTTATTTCTAGTTGCTCAAGGCCATGTGATGTTAATGAAAATGGTATTAATTTTGTTTTAGAAACGTTCAAAGAAAGTAAGTGAGCATCCAGCCATTCTTTAATAATATTAATACCACTGTTAGAATTTTGATAAGTTTCATTCCAACTCGAACCGCTAAATATAACCACAGTATCATCAGCATAAGAATACAGAGTACCAGAATATTTCTCAATGTCAATTTTAAGTAAATCGTTGATATATATTAAAAACAAAACAGGACCTAAAATCGTCCCCTGAGGTACACCTATGTCAATGTTACGTGATTTACTAAGGTGATCATTTATTTTAGTTGCTTGAGTTCTGTTACTTAAGTAAGATTTAAATAATTTTAAAGCAATTCCATTAATTCCTAATCTATCCATTTTATTCAAAAGTATACTGTGATTGACCGTATCGAAAGCTTTTTGTAAGTCTAGAAAAATTCCTAGACATTTATTTCCTACATCTAATTCTTGAATTATTTTTGAGGTAACTGCCATAATAGCATCATCAGTGCACAAATTTTTTCTGAAACCAAATTGATTATCATTTAGTAGTTTATTTTTTTCTAAAAATGTTATTAACCGTGTTTTTATACATTTTTCAAATACCTTAGAGAGACTAGGTAATAGTGAAATGGGTCTGTAATTATTAAGATTATTTTTGTCACCAGACTTGTGAATTGGTATCACCACAGCATGTTTTAGGGCTGAGGGAAATACACCTTGAGATATGCACAAATTAAATATAAAGGCTAGTGGTTTAGAAATAGCTTCGATAATAAGTTTCAGGGTATTTGTTGTAATACCATCAATACCAGGAGACACATTATTTTTTAAACTGTTTACAATATTAATGATTTCACATTCGTTTACAGGAAACATAAACATAGATGATATACTTTTATTATAAAGCTTATAGTGATGAGTACCAAATACTTTCTTTTTTATATTAGATACGATGTCATGACTTACATTAGTAAAATGATCGTTAAATTCATTTGCGATAGTTTCCTTGTTTTCAATTGTTATTCCATTTCGACTTATAATTGTCTTTAATATACTATTTTTATTACATTGGGTGTCAGTAGCTTCGTTTATGGTCTTCCAAAATTGCTTTGGATTATTTTTATTTTTGTTAAATTTTTCAGAATAATATTTGATTCTCTGATTTCTTATTACATTAGTGAGAATATTTCTATATTTTTTGTAGTAATTTAATAAAACATTGTTTTGTGGGTCTCGTTTAACTTGCTTAGCTAACTTATCCCTAGATCGTATTGATTTAACAATACCTGTGGTAATCCAAGGTTTAATTTTTTTGTACTTACTTGAGAATTTGAGAGGGACATGATTAGAAAATTTACAAATTAGGTTACAGAGTATTTTATAAAAATTATCGAAACATGTATCTGCGTCTTCATTGTAGAATATAGATTCCCAATTAATATTATTAATATTTGATATTAGGCTTTTATGGTTTATAATTAGCTTATAATTGTCCGAAGGTTCAGTGGCTTCTCTGCTAATACTTTTATTACTGATTGACAACAATGCAAAAGTCATATAATGATCTGTTATTGCGCTTGCATATACTCCAGGTATAAAATGTAAGTTATTTCCCGTTTTTAGGAAAATATGGTCAAGACATGAATTGGATGATGGACGAGTAATGGAATTTAAGTATTTCACGTATCCATATTCATGCATGATATTTAAATACGTGTTGCCAAAATTATCTAATCTATTTTCTAAAATTTGAATGTTTATGTCACCCAGAATAACATGGTTGTTTAAATCTTTGTATATTGACAAGAAGCTTTCAAAATTTTTCAGAAATTCATTTTTGCATAGTTTTGGAGATCTGTAAATTGCAGTTAGGTTAACAAGAGTATCATTAATAAGTGTTAATTGAAAATGTATAGCGTTGCAATGGGAAATGTCAATATCACTTAAAGACACTACGATGTTTTCCTTAAAATATACAACTATACCATCACATTTATTATACTTATTACTTTTAACAAATTTTTTATAACCATTAATATCATAGTCAGAGTCATGATCAAGCCAGGTTTCAGTTAGAACTATAATATCAAAGTAAAAGGAAAAATTATTAAGTAAAACACAGAGTTCGGAAAAATTTTTGTTGATGCTACGAATGTTTAAGTGAAATATTTTAAGATCTGATAGAATATTGGTAATATACTCATTGCAGTGAAGTAAATCGTTAAAAACCATTGTGTTATTATTGTTATTAAATTTGCACTGATGGATTTCATTTAATATAGTATTACTAGCCATTTTTAAGTCAATTATATTGTATAATTAAACGTGGTTACCGACACAATAGTATTTACAAATTATTTACATCGTCAACATTAGTGATTTTACTCACGGGGCTGGCTTCATCTTTTCTTGCAAATATCTTACCGTCTCTTGTCCATACAAATTTATAATTCTTCAGTCGTGCTGCATCCCTTGTCTTATTCAAAAGGTCTCTGGTCACTGCTGTCAGTTGGTCACCTGCTGTGATTCTTCCTTCCGGAAGTTCCCTGTTGACTTTCTTTGTCGCAATCCCAGGGCCGCTGTCGTCTTTCTTGGCCTCGTTCCTGAACAGCTGGAGCCATTCATCACGACTTCTCCTCTTTGTGAAGCGGATGACAATAGGACGCGTCTTTCCTGGCCTGGATGGTATACGATGTGCTATGCTTACATCATGTTGCACCAATTCACTACCGCCTATGACTTCCGATATTTGGTCAATAACTTCATAAGTTGATTGTTCATCGACCTCCGGAACTCCAAATAGCATTATATTGTCTCTGCGTGTGTACTGCTGCAGATCACTCACTTCCTGCTTAAGATGGTCATTTTCTTTCACTAGCCTCTTCATCTCCTCCTGCGTGGAGTTGAGTTCATGTCTTGTGTGCGCCAGTTCCTCTCTAAGACTATCGAACTTGGACGACATGAATTCAACTGATTTTCTTAGTTCATTCACCTCCATCTGCACTGAAGATTTAAGATCCTCAAACATAAGTTTGAGGGTGGAAATAATCTGACTGTCCTGATCCTTCCCACTCCCTCCTTCACAGTTTGTACCCTTGTTTCTACCCATTGTTAAGACTGTAGTAACTCGCACCACGGAGCACACAAAAAACCCGACTGCACTCTCCGAGCTTCTGAACTGAACTGAAATGGAACCATGCTTCATCTGTGAACCATGTGATGGACAATATGGCAGGATTTTGCACAATGAACGTCTGAAACCAACGACAATAATTCAATCTTTTATCCTTATCTGGTTCCTGTAGCTGATGAACAACCGTAACCCTATAAGGCTTTAGGCCTGAACTTTTCGCAGCTCTCAGACACATTGAGTAGGTGTACCCTGTCTCCTGCGACAAACGTCTTAATGATTTTTTGGGTGACTGCTCCAGTCGTGCTCTTACGTCAACAACAACCGTGGGAAGCCTAGATGAACAATGCTTGCCCTTTTCACTCACCAGAGATCTAGTTGTTTCCAATTTGTTTACCAGTCCCAATATTGTGTTTCTTTTGGGAGGATTGGGAACAGTAAATTCTCTCTGGTATGCCCTTTGAGTAGCTGTAATTGAATTCGTAATCCAGTATTGCTTCACAAGGAAGAGTCGTTGATTTAATGTGTACTGCATTTTCACGTTGACACAAAATGTCGAAAACAGCTGCCAACAATAGGAATGAAACATAAACAACTGCGCATCTAGTGCTGCCAACAATAGGAATAAAACATAAACATCTGCGCATGTAGTGGCAAGGAATCGAAACTGCAGAACATTCTGCTTAATTTGGTGCTAAAATTGGGTTATTGAATGAATTTCCAACGGAATAATTAAAGAAAGAAATGTGTCACTTCTATATAAATCACTCTGTATATCCAGATTAACTATTACCTTAGGTAAATTTCAAGTATTTTATTACGTATCTAGTATTATTAAACTTACTTAAGTTATTTATATTAATTTTACTGCAGATCTGATTGAGAGGAAGAGAAGACATCAAGGCCTTAACTCTGCCACGGAAAATTAAATAAATAAATTAATAATAATAATAATAATAATAATAATAATAATAATAATAATGCAGTGGCCTATTATTATTATTGTATTTTTATTTTAGATACACTTTTTAGTCAACTGTAACTTACGCATTGCGAAAATTGCGTCATATGAAATTATATTTTTTCCCGTGAATGAAACATTAATTTTGTGTTGCTTAATAAAGAATCATGAAAATTTATACGGATAGAAGGTTATTAAAAAGAAGAAGAAAAGAAGTTGACTAGAGTGAAGAATTAGTTACATGAAATAATGCATAATTACGAATATTGACACAGCGTGCATACATTTGTAAAATTTCATTTTGTAGTATCAGAAATAAATTATTTTCTGTCAAATTCTTCCTTTCTGATATAGTGTCATGACTGGAAAAATTGCATCAGATTGTAAACTTAGATGTGCTTTCTGTCATAAAATCTCTTTCTTCTAAAGTTTTTTTTTTTTCATATTTACTGCAATTGCAATGTTGCATGTGGAGGACAAGAAGTGCATTTCTGTATATTGATTCATGCATTTCATAAAAGCGAGTGGGCCTATTTCATGTATGAATTCTTTAGAACAGTCATAAAATAATTCGTTATTTTGTCGCAAGTTCTTCGAACTGGCCTAGTGGCCTGGTGAAATGACTCACTGTATTGATTTTTTTTTCACCCACTCACTTCTACCCCTCCTTTCACACAACGTGGCAGTATTGAAAAAACACAGATTAAAGAAGATAATTTACACCTGAATTATAAGACTGTTATTTACGATTTATTACACAATTATTATGTGAATGATTTTTCGTTAATTTAGTTACGGGTGAAATAGGGTTGTGAATTAATTGATATCAATAATAATTTGCATTTAATACAACTTTCAAAGTATTAGTCAATCGAATTAGCTTAATAATATAAAAGTACCTTTTCATATTTATGCATGTCTAGAGATATATGTTATTATTGAAATTCAATTTTTGAAGCCATGCTTGTATATATTTGTAATCTCGTTTTCGGAAATGATACAATTTCGTAGATAGCTTGCGTCATCCAGTTTACTTATTACCGTACCTTTCTCCGAAAGGAATAAATATTTGGCTTGTGAGGTCATAATTTTTGCTTACATATATATATATATCAGTGGCGTAGCATGAAATTTTGAGTAGGGGAAGCTAACTCAAGTTGTCTTTCATGCAATATGAGAAAATGTATTACAAAAATACAGTCTTAAAATAAATAGTAGTCAATTTCAAGTCAGCAGTCGAAGATTGGTTGGAACATCGTAAGTAACACCAATAAGGCATGACCTTAAATGATACGTAATAAAATATGATTTCACGGTTTACACATATCTCTAACAAATAGACACGTATACGTATAACATTAGCTCACTCCCTGTCATACTTAGAGAAATCACAATATTAGTATCATTACGTAAGTATGCGTCTGTCTTCTGGTTGTGTCCTTCATTCACAGCAAGGGAGTCGGTCATTTGTTTTTTAAATCACACTCTTGTTCGTAAGTCAGTTTTGATAATACAATTGTCCTAAAAAAAATTCAAGTAAATTAGTGTCAGGAACTGCTATTTCGCTCATTATTTATTATATTAGCCACAACGCACACTAACACTTCAACTGAACACAACTGACGAAAAGGGATAATGCGGAAACTACTTATTTTAAATGTTAAAGCTAGCTTCTTTGCGAGCCTTGCGACTAGGGTAGCTTAGGAAGGGATGGAAAATCTGCGGGGTGGATTACACAGAAGAAACCGGTCCGCTTGGAAGCTGGTGTGTGCAGGCTTCTTGTTTACTGCTGCATCACAAATCATCCCGAGCTGCCGCATCACAATATTTAACGCGTAAATATAAATTCTATTAAAATTAATAAATAATTTTCTTCATAAACTGCAGGTTTATTATGAAATTATTATTAACTGGGGAAGCTAAGCTTTTTAGCTTACATTGACGCTACGCCACTGATATATATATATATATATATATATATATATATATATATATATATATAATGCGCCAAAACAAATAGTAGGCCTACTGAAATTATCGTCCATCTGCTGTCCACGTTTCCGTAGCAACGAAGCATTTATTCAATTTATTTATTGTATATAATAGTATGAGAAATTGTGAATTCAGTGTTGTGTTGATTTCTGCAATTATGGTTCTCACAACAGAGGAGAAGATGTTTATTGTCGAAGCGTGACAAAATTTTTGGGTAAGCTGGGCTGAAGGCATAATTCGGAAATAGTGATCTAGGCCGTGCTTTACATCGCTAAAGGTAAACGAAACGGTGAAACGCTCCTGTTTTTAAGTAACTAAATTCTAAATTGATCTTGTCCCTTCTTCGAAAATGTTTGGGAAAGCTCAGCTTATCCTGCCTAAGGCCCGTAACACACTTGAAGAGTTTTCGCTAGCGAGAAATGTGTTGCGAGAAAGAGGCGAAGAGCCTTCCTCCACACACTTGGCGAGTTCTCGCTATCACAGATCACACCTCGCTATGATCATCTATGCACCGCCTTCATGCAGAACGCATTTTTCTGATTATAGTAATCACTCGTTGGGGGAAATATTATAGGTTATGTATTTACGTTTATTGTCGTACTTAGATATATAACCTGTAAGTATATTGTCGTATTTTACAAATTACGTACGAACGCTATGTTGAATCTGAGTATTCATATTAACATATTTTGTTAATGAAAAGAAAAAGTAAGCCTAAAATTAAAGCCAGAAATATCTGAAAATCACATTGTATCTTACGAAAATAAGGATGAGTTTTGGACACTGGTTTCGATTTGAATGATGATACGTTTAGGCGTTATTTCAGGTTCAATGGATCACAGTTTTTTTTTTTTTTTTTTTTTTTGCCATTCATGATATGATAGAGAATTCTTTGCTATATTCTGGTTAAAAATACGTAAACTGTTAAGACATATAGATACATTATTTCAAATGTTTAATCAATACTATTAAATCTCATCAAAATAAAATATAGCCCTATTTATTTTCAGATAATCTGATATTTGTCTCCAGATTTCTTCTTTAAGTTTCGTGTTTTTATAGTTTTCATCCCGTGTATCATATAAATAGGCCTATGGGTGACATCGTACAAGTTCGATAAGTTTCTGACTGCAATTATCAGCCATCTTTCCTCATTTTCAAATAAAAACAATACAATTCATTACCACCTGTGATATCTTTTTCTACATTCAATCGTCATAAAGAATATAAATGTCAAACATCTTTGATAAATGTGTCAAGAAAATTCGCTGAGCTACCGATTCCAGCGAGAAACTCGCGCGAGGTTTTTGCCTCGAACGAGAATCTCTTCCAGGGTGAGGACGTCCATTTGAATCCATGTTATCAATTTTTTAATTTTCTCGCAACACATTTCTCGCTGGCGAAAACTCTGTAAGTGTGTTACGGGTCTAATCTGAAGCTTCGCCACTGCCCACCATTATTTCCGGTCATACGGAGTACTGAAATTACAAACATACTTTGAAAATCAAGATGTCGTAACATGCAAGGCGACATAAGACTGATCCCATACGACGTAACTTCTCGACGACAGCTAACATTGTTGTGTTATTTGGTGCCGCATCGTTAAATCGCTCCTGGTGCTGTTCTTTAACGTGGCGCAAGCTCGGGTCATTCTGATATCCCACTCCGTATGACCAGAAATAAATGCTCGATAATAAACACCTCCTCGATGTGAGAACCCATAAATGCAGCACTAACCTCAACACTGAATACACAATATGTTAAACTTTCATCTTAATATATAAAAGTGAGAGAGAGAGAGAGAGAGAGAGGGAGAGGGAGAGGGAGTGTGTGTGTTTTTTTTCTCTATACACATCTACACGCTTTGACCGATATGTGCCAAAGTTTGCACATTTAATTTTCATAACCAGGAGAACATAGGCTACATTAAAATTGTGCAAATGGAAGTTAAATTCTTTAAAATTATAAAAAATAAAAATAAATAGATCAAATCTTCATGTATAATATTAAAACGCAAAATCTTCTACAGTCAATTGTTTTTTTATTATTGTCTGTTATATTCAACATCGACTTTCACGAGGCCATGGAAATTTAACACGAAATTAAATTACATTGTTGTTACAGATCATGATGGCTAAAACTAGATAATTCATGCAATAAGTATCTTTACGCAGTCCAGGACCGTATTATGAATTCCTCGATGCAGTTTTGTAGATAGTGAGCAAACTGTGTTATACAACTGAATTCTAGAATTCTTTGACACTACAAGGATTACTATCACATAATTTACTTAATATTGAATAACCAATAGTACTATTGTGAAATATTGACCCACCAAAATTATGCACGAATAAGAATTGGTGTGAAAAACTCATACGAAACATAATAGAATTGGCAATATTAACTGCAAAAATAAAAGGAGAAGTTTTTATTCCACGTATTGCTAGGATACTCATTCAACTGCAATTTCAATGCCACAAGCATTTGTAATGGCCATATTAAAATGAAGCTCAAGGACAGTTGCTCAAAGTTGCAGACATTAACTTAAAAACTGCGTGTTTTTCACATTCTCAACTATATTTTATACAAAGAAGTGAAAAAAAAAAAAAAAGATTTTACACATATCAATAACCAATTCAATGATACTTTTGTCATGTTGCTAATGTAGTATGTGAATGTACATAAGCCTACTGAAAATAACATTGTATTAATTCTCAAAATATTGTTGTTCACGTTGCAAATTTAGTATGTTAAGCGTTATGGAAATAAAAATCTCTTAATTTCTAAAATACCGGTAGGCCTATACGTTTCTCAGAATATTAGTCTTTATGTTAAAAAATGACTTATTGCGAGTTTATATTTTATCTGTATTCTGTGTGTAAAATTAGAATTAATATAATATGTTCTGAATTTATGAGATATAGTTTCAAGTTATGTTAAAAAAAACTGGATATGATATAAGTGGGTGTACAGCGTTCAAGAGGTAAAAAAAATCTTCCAATATAAATTAAATTATATATGTATATATTGATTCAATGCTGAAACTGATGAGAAAGAGGAGAAGGAATTATATTTTCGTTGGGTTTTACTTTGTTTATAGTTTGATTTTTCTATTACTTTATTTGTATTTCTGGCGGTGCGGAAGAGAAGGCCTAATGGCCTTAAATACACCAGAATAAATAAATAAAAACAAATAAATAAATAAGAACAAATAAATTTAAAACAACAATCTAACGTCAGGCACATGATGAAATGTTTTCTTTTCGGTGCCTGATTTACAACTGTTTTAAATTGAGTTAACCCTGGCAGGCATTTGGCTAAGGAGTTCATTAATTCATGTAAGTGACGTTAAGTAAAGAATCATCTTTATGGGCGAGGAAAGCTTACTAAAGACAATTCGTTTTGGTTGTGTATAGTTAGGTTTCCGAGATTTCCGAAAATTTAATAACCAGTTTAATTAAAAATAGAAGCAGAAAGGAAAACCCGGGTAACGCCGGGTGCTTTCAGCTAGTATAAAATAAATAAATATTTGGTTGCTAGGGAAACATGGACAGGAGATGAGCGATAATTTCAGGTATTGTTTGTTTTGACGCATAATTCTAAATACACCAACGGTATGACTTTTATTAACTTGCGTTAATGAAGTGTATGAATATGGACTAGCGCAAAATATTAACCGGATTGCTTGTTATGCCTTACAACGTGTTTAATAATAGACAGTATGATCTGTGATTTAAGAGATTCTTTATGTAATTTTGTTTAAGAAATAACAAATAGAAATTCATTCGTCGCCTGAGATTCATTTGTTTCGCCAAAATTTATTCGGAAACTTGTATAACTAAACATTTGAAGTGCAGTGTAGTCAATATTTTGAAGTTGGCATTGCAGTTCGTTTTGTTTTTGTTGTAAGAAGTATCAGCATCTTTGACGTAAACAAATATGTTCGAAACGAGACTTTTAGAAGAAGTAACCACAGTCTAGTATACTAAACTGTGAAGTAACGATGAAAATAAGACTGATGTTTGCAGTAGAGACGTATTTGAAGGGAATAAACGCTCTCTAGTTAACGATAATATTTAAATATTTTCTCGAAAGTAATTCATAGCATGTTTCACACTATAAGTAGTAGCTAATCGCGGTGATGAAATGCTGAATTTTTTTAAAATACGAAACCAGCTAGATAAAATAAACAAGCATATCATAACGTAATTTTTTTAATGAAGATAGAATGTTAAATCATACGTAAATATTCCAAATTGATCACTTTTCTTATTTATTAATACATAAATCCATGCCATTTCCGCACCTCAACATGTCATTCACTGAAACCACATCAATGCTGTATCACTTTCATTTGTTTTCTTGTAGTGCTGTATTTCATAGTGTCATTGTAACTAACGTAAATTAATATACCATCTCATACATTAAAATTTACAACATTAAACCTGCATATTGATGAATAACATTGACATGTAACATTGTTTGGTAATGTTCCTTTTAGTTTTTAATTTTATTTTTGCAGGAAGAGGGCTGAAATAAAGTTACGTACCAGTATACAATTTTTTTCCCTGGTGACAAATGTTTATAGAGCATTAACTGAGTTAACCTGAAGTTTGTCATTTGTTTGTATATTCATTTTTCAGATATTTGATACGTATTGCATAAACTGTATTAACGTTCAATATGCACAGTTTGATTAGGCTATTTATTATCTGTGCAGATTTTATAATCTGTCCGCATGCAGACATGTTCACAACTTGATATTGATTATCGTGTTTGTTAGCTCATTTTTAAAATAATCATTGTTAGTCTCTTGATTTGATGGATTTTAAATAAGTTTCCCCGTTGTGAATCACATGAGAGAGTACCGAAGTATTTTTTTTGGTTCAGTTTTTATTGATATTCGTTTATCTCTGATTTAGGTAGAATGTGGCCGATATTTTTTCACCGAAAAGAGTTACGCACGCAGAGAACATTGTACAGTCTTAGACAAAAAAAATGACGGGCTTGCCATACACAAATTATCTTTCGGAAGACTTCGGTTGATTCCGTGGGAACTGAGGCAAACACGTGAAGGAATTTCTTAAGGACCCCATACACACTCAGTTAAACTGTGCATTTTACCATTTGTGACGTCATACCTGACAGATTAACTGCATAAACTGTACAGTTCGTATTGGTAATAACTCAGGGCTCAGACCTGCTGTTTAACACCCTCTGTAACTGTAACTGTTGCGAGTAGGATCGTGATTTTTGTTCATGTCGGTAGAAAATCTAATAAGGAATCATTTATCCTTTTGGCGTATTTCAATAGCGTGGCTGGTTTTCGTGTAAATTTAATTTAGAAACCACGAATTTCAAGCCACTGAACGATACGAACAGATTGCAACGTTGTAGTCAGGTAGGGAGGTTTACCTAGGGCAATGGCGGGCATTCCTGCGACATTGCCGCAGTGACGTCAGACCTCAGCGAAGCATCAAACTTACCCCCTACCTTCCCCTTCTCCCACTCCATAAAAATACTGCGCGTGTGCGTGGCGGATTATACTGGATTGCTGTACTCGGAGCTTGATTAGTGATACAGTGTCTTTCGCAGAATCATATGAATCGAGAGGATATCACACTTACAAGAAAGACGGTTCTTTCATTTCTCATGTTTAGGATCAGTTACAAATAAATATTCAGGACGCGAACTTAAATATGTACAATCTTAAAATAGATCACCTGTTATACGAGTTCAAAGAACACAGATTCAGTGATTTTCAAGGGATGGAGAAAGATTTCAATATTTTTGCCACTCCTTTTCATGTTTAAATTGAAAATGTTATCCCAGAATTGCAGTTAGAGGTACTGGATTTGCAGAATGATGGCCTCTTGAAAGCAGAATGTGAAGGCCTGCTGGGGGTTAAAATTTTTTAAAAGAAATCTAGTACTACATATCCACTGCTTAGACAGTTTGCTTCAAAAATAAAGAGTACCGTCATTTCCCGTAACTATGGTCCTGGAACATAACTATTGTCCACGATACAACTATTCAAATTTTGTACTCCATAACGTAGTACCTCGTTTATCTATATTCTTGCTGTACTATAGTTTGAATTCAAGTCGCTGCAAGTATCTACGAACGGTCTATGTTACTTCTACAATGTTCATTGAATGGTTGTATCGTGAACCATAGTTGTGTTCCAGGACCATATTTATGGAAAATGTCGATATGTATTCATCAACCTACCAGTGCAAACAGCTGTTTTCTAAAATGAAATGTATAAAGTCCAGCCACAGATCCCGCTTAAGCGATGCTCATCTTGCGCAACTGAAAATAGCATGCACAGATATAAATCCCAATTTCCAAGAAATTGCTTTGAAAAATGATTAATTAAATATCACGTGAAAGAACTGTTCTAATTACATATGGTAGGTAGGAGTGTAGTGGCGCAACTGTCTGTAAATCCGTCACTGCACTGTAGAGTGCAACCCCTCCCACAGTATGTAGTTGCCATTTAAATCCTGTCTTGTGGGTTGCGTTCATTTTGACCACCACTGACCTAGGAGACAGACCTGAGTTCGTTGACCTCTTACATCTGTATTACGAGAAGAAAGAGCACTGTGTTAGCAGCAATGTTGCTAGACTGCTGAAACTTCCAACTTAATTTTCTAATTAACTGTGCATTTAATCACAAAACGTAATATACGTTATCTATTAATTTAAGTGTACGCTATCGACCATTTCAACGTGCAGGATTATTTCGCCTCCACTCTGTATATGAAAATAAGGGAATATTTTGCTAGTTACTACCATTATAGCCTGTAAGCATTTAGAATTTAATTTTCTTATTGATAAAGTTACATAAAATAAAACACACGATACCAACTGCCAGCAAGAGCCACTTCAAAGAATTGCATTTCATTACTTCATAGCAGCCAGTTTCGGACTGTTGAGTAGAGTTGGGTCGATTCGTGAACGAATCGTTTATTCGAACGACTAATAATAAAGAATCGTAAGAATCGATTCGTGGTATCAACGAATCGTCGTTCAAAAGAATCGTAACGAATCGTCGTTCGAAAGAATAGTAAGGAATCGGCATGGTATCGTAACCCACGATTCTATTCGTTGTTTGATGTAACCTGTCAACGGACATTTCCGAACCGTGTCGAATGCTCCCGAGCGAGAGTGAAATCAAAATATGTACTGCATTTGTTAAGTATGGAAAATAATGAACACAAACCTGAAATTTGCATAGTTAAATAGAGATGTAATGCAAAAAATGTACTTCATAATAATGTTCAGTTGATAAATTATAATTTAGAGACATTATCTTGGGGTAATTTTCTAGACTAATGGAGGTCATACTGAACGGTTCCAGCCAATGAGAAAGAGACAATCCAATGTCTCGCCTCTTATGCCATCTATGAGAGAGATGTAGAACGTTTTTGTTCTACGCGTGGTTTGCAAAGGAAAGTGTCTTGCGACGATTCAAAAGAATAGTTGGAATCGCAGACTGGGAAGAATCGTGAACTCGTTGACGATTCAAAAGAGTAGTTGGAATCGCAGACTGAGAAGAATCGTGAACTCGTTGACGATTCAAAAGAGTAGTTGGAATCGCAGACTGAGAAGAATCGTGAACTCGTTGACGATTCAAAAGAGTAGTTGGAATCGCAGACTGGGAAGAATCGTGAACTCGTTGACGATTCAAAAGAGTAGTTGGAATCGCAGACTGAGAAGAATCGTGAACTCGTTGACGATTCAAAAGAGTAGTTGGAATCGCAGACTGGGAAGAATCGTGAACTCGTTGACGATTCAAAAGAGTAGTTGGAATCGCAGACTGGGAAGAATCGTGAACTCGTTGACGATTCAAAAGAGTAGTTGGAATCGCAGACTGAGAAGAATCGTGAACTCGTTGACGATTCAAAAGAGTAGTTGGAATCGCAGACTGGGAAGAATCGTGAACTCGTTGACGATTCAAAAGAGTAGTTGGAATCGCAGACTGAGAAGAATCGTGAACTCGTTGACGATTCAAAAGAGTAGTTGGAATCGCAGACTGAGAAGAATCGTGAACTCGTTGACGATTCAAAAGAGTAGTTGGAATCGCAGACTGGGAAGAATCGTGAACTCGTTGACGATTCAAAAGAATAGTTGGAATCGCAGACTGAGAAGAATCGTGAACGAATCGTTAGAATCGATTCGTAATGTGTGATTGAATCGTTGGAATCGACTTCTGAAAAAGAATCGTGTTGCCCAACTCTACTGTTGAGTAAACCGCATAAAAAAGCGTAGTATTCACAGTCTAGTTGCGAACCATACATTTCTCGTTTGAGGGCTGCCAACATACATCTTTTCGTAACTTCTAGAGACGTGATTTATTGTGGAGTAATCA
Source organism: Periplaneta americana (assembly GCF_040183065.1). NCBI lineage: Eukaryota > Metazoa > Arthropoda > Insecta > Blattodea > Blattidae > Periplaneta > Periplaneta americana. The sequence goes on from NC_091123.1 coordinate 177,860,658, forward strand.
AATAGCTCATAGGCGCGAAATTATTAATACCGCCTGCCACTAGTGTTACAGTGAAATTCACGATTGTCGGTCTTGTTGCACCAAGCAACGTTACAGTTAACTGAATGACTCATACCTTACCATCTAAACGCTTAAGATTTGATTATGTGTAACTTTTAACTGTCTTTGTGTATTCGGAGTTTTAAAATCACAAAAAGTCCACACCTGCGGAGTAACGGTCAGCGCGTCTGGCCGCGAAACCAGGTGGCCCGGGTTCGAATCCCGGTCGGGGCAAGTTATCTGGTTGAGGTTTTCTCCGGGGTTTTCCCTCAACCCAATACGAGCAAATGCTGGGTAACTTTCGGTGCTGGACCCCGGACTCATTTCACCGGCAGTATCACCTTCATTTCATTCAGACGCTAAATAACCTAGATGTTGATACAGCGTCGTAAAATAACCCAATAAAATAAAATAAAAATAAAATCACAAAAATTTCAATGAGGAAATACGTGAAATGTTAAATGAAAATAAAAATAAAGGAAAGAGTAGGCCTGTAATTGGAGTTTTTTGAAAAGAGAAGAGTACCGGTATAGAGTATATGAACATCTAAAAGAATATTCATTCATTCATTGTGTTCTGCCCAAAGGGCACATCTTTCACAGCCAGCTCAGTATTCTCCAGTTTTCCCTATTAGTTTTTCTTGGAAAAGGTAAATGCGGTAGCTTCCCGTTCTTTTCCTCACTAAAAAGTGTAAAGAGAGTATGTCTGATCACCCCATTCAATACTCTTACTTTTAGACCCGATTGTATAAACCATTTAATCTTAGATCAGAGGTTAAATTTATCCTTGTTTCAGCTGAACTTGGAATTTTGTGTTGTATAAAGTCTAATCTGAGATTAATTTGTCTCAAACTAAAGTCAACTTTGACTGAAGATATTTCTCCGATTAAGTTAGATGATCCAAGTTCAGGTATTTCTTTTCTGTTTGAAATATACGAGTGACAGATTGTGAAAATAAAATATCCATTATTATTAATATTAATAGATATGTTAGGTACATTTATATATATTTCTTTCAATTTCTTGCCTTATTACACAAACATTCTTATATTTTATAAGGCTCTATCGTGTTCAGCAGTATCAAATAACATAACCTATAATTATATTATGTTTATAACAACCATTAATTATTAATGGATATGATAGGTACATTCATAAATGTTCAATTAACTGTCTTACTAAACGAAAATTGTCGTTTTATAAAGCTTTATTATGTTTAGCAGTATCAAACGCCATAACATGATAACAACTTGGAGAACAGTCAGCCTTCTTCTTACTGTCCGCCATTATTTACATTGCACAAAAAAAAAAAAAAAACAGTGTCTGCAACAGAGTGTACGGAAAGTCGCCAAAAAGTAGTTGTAAAGTCGCTAGATTTCTCATTATCAACAAAGAAAGCTTACATTTTGTCACTATGGGGTGCTAAAAAGGTCGCTAAATCCCTATTTAAGCAATATAAAAGTTAAAAGAAATTGTTGTTGAAAAAGAGTTAAAGTCGCTAGATTGGCAACACTGAATAAACCTATATAACATGGTCCGCGCACCACGTATTTCACCTGTTTATGCGATGTTGCCAAATCCTTTTCACGTGAACTTAGATTGCATTTGAACCAAGGTAATTTGATCGCAGAAAAGTTTTATACAATAGAAGTGTCTGAACTCGGTTTACTTTTCGATCTTCGATCAAAGTTGATCTTTAGTCAGGGAGTTTTGTACAATTGGGCCTTAGTAACACGGTCTAGCACATCGAAAATTTAAAGTTATAAATAGTTTCTTGAGGTTGGAATTTGAATTTCGAGCAGCAATAGATATATTTTTGTTAGAGGTTTATTGGAGCGATCTGAGAATACCGCGTAAGTACATGTCTTTATTGCTTTATTGAATTATTAATTTTTGGTCCAGGGGACATATCTTTTTTATGTACTTATTTATCTACTCTTGTGCCATCAATATAAAAAAAGTGTTTTAATTATTTTTATGCTCGACCATGCCGAAATGTAGTAATTATACACCTGGTAGCAGTCCTTTAATGCATGTCATTAAAGTACACCTATTCATTAAAGTTCAAGTTTTCGATTATTCTCGGATATGCAATCGAAAGAAAACTAGCAAAACGTCACGCAGGCTGGAAATCCAATACTGTTGCAGAAGGTTATGTTCTGTTACTATAATAATTAGCGTTAATTGTAAATAATATTCAAATAAATTCAATTTGTCATCTCGTTTTTCAATTCTAAATCAATTTCCAAGTTATATCAAAATTAGTTCATGTTATTCTTTAGATTACATTAAGGTCAATGACATTATTGTTCCTCGGAAAAAATAAATACTTTCGCGACTGCGCACATCTCACAATTTACGAGCTATGCATAAGGTCACTTCTGATCTTCAGTCATATACGAATAAAATTAATACTTCTGAATAATTTAAAGTTAGAAAAATGGTCGAGCATAAAAAGTCGTATGAAACTTGCCTTTAATGGTAATTAAGACGCTCGTATGAAAATTATGAAACTCGCTTGCGCTCGTTTCATAAACAAACATACTCGCGTCTTAATTACTATCATTATAGGCTCGTCGCATAATGTACTATTAATTTACACAGTCTTAGTACATAAGTACTTACGCAGTATTCTGAAGTATAGCGGGTTTATTTTACGACGCTGTATCAACTACTAGCAATATATATTACGTCTAACCAATTATTTCCGATTTTTCAAATTTACTTATTCATTATACAGTGTGTTATTTAAGTATGGAATATTGCTAATAACTCTTTATATATCCATTTTATGAAAAATACCGTACCAAAAACAAAAGTTGCTGTGAATAATTTCGAGGGAAAAATTGTTCCTGGGTCGGGCGTCGAACCCGGGACCTTTTGGTTTAACGTACCAACTGAGCTACCCTGCCCCCTGCCCGGCCCCGGAACAATTTTTCCCTCGAAATTATTCAAATCAACTTTACAGGGAGTTATACCTGAAATCTTGATTTGCAAAAGTTGCTGTGGTCTCACAAATGTATTGATTCATATACAGGGTGTGGCAAAATAACACTTTTTTAAATGGCACTATATATTAAATTTTACATATTTGAAATCTTCATTAATTTTACATACAAATAGAAGTTTATTTCTCACTTTGAGAGAGGAACATAGGTTAAGGATGTTTGAGAATAAGTTGCCTAGGAAAATATTTGGAGCTAAGAGAGTTGAAGTTACAGGAGAATGGAGAAAGTTACACAACAAAGAACTGCACGCATTGTATTCTTCACCTGACATAATTAGGAATATTAAATCCAGACGTTTGAGATGGGCAGGACATGTAGAATGTATGAGTGAATCGAGAAATGCATATAGAGTGTTAGTTGGGAGACCTGAGGGAGAAAGATCTTTGGGGAAGTCGAGACGTAGATGGGAGAATATTAAAATGGATTTGAGTGATGTGGGATATGATTGTAGAGACTGGATTAATCTTGCTCAGGATAGAGACCAATAGCAGGCTTATGTGAGTGCGGCAATGAACCTCCGGGTTCTCTAAAAGCCGTTTGTAAGTAAGTTGTAAGTACGAGTAGCATAACTTCACAATATCCTGCAAATAAAGCTCTAAGATTTCACTAAAAACATGCTAATTGTACTGGCTAATCGTTTCTGTATTTTTAGGTGCTAGAAAACTTCGTACAACTCTTTAAAGATTTTGTTTACTTTTCGGTTTTAATTTTGTAGGCAGTCCAAAGTAATTGTGCACTTTTAACTATAGATCTATAAACATTTTTCGAAGTTTTGTTACATTCCAAGATGAGTTAATCTAGAATAGTTTATGTCTGATGGATTTAGTTTTCAAATAGCTACATCTATGTAATTCATACGTCCACTTAAATTACTGACTTCAAACTCACATTGTAATGTAAAATATTTTGTGCGAGATCGTGCGTATTTGATTGGTTTCCGCACAAAACCAATCCGCGGAAAATCTAAAATTCCACATTCAGTATTCCCAACCTAACACACGTAACAATTTCCCTCTTCTTACCGCTTAAGTGACATATTGATTTTACTGCTTTAGGTTTTTAACATATTATTTTTAGAGATGTTCAATATAGTAATAATTATAAATTGGAAACTTACCACTGCAATTTCACCTAAATTGCACCGTTAATTATTGTTTTTAAATATTTGCAAAAATTAAGTAAACTCTACAACTCCGCTAAAGTTACTGCATTCGTGATGCATGTAACATTAAGGAAGCCGTTTGTTTTAAGTTCGCATTTATAGACCGGGGGAAAAAAAAAAGACAGACGTATATCACGGCCTGCTGGAGTATAGTAAATACAGAAAACATTTTAAAGCAACAATGTTGAAGATAGATATTTTTGTTTTGCAAATTTTCCGTCATTGAACAGAAACCAAGATGGAGATTTCATTGCAAACTAATTAGAAATTCCTCTTTCAGGTATGTAATAAACGATCTTCGCACAAAATAATGTATGATACACGAGCGGTATGTTTTCTTTCAATTCTCGGAAATTAAAAAAGCCCAACTACGTTTCGCTTTTTCAATCTTTTCCTCGAACATGAAAACTTCAACATACTGCTCTCGTAACGCATATTACAATTGTTATCAGTATTGCGGAATGTAGACTTTGCAGTTTATTACAACATGTATTTCTGAAATTAAATTTTTGAATCTTTGAACTTTCTTTTGTTAGAAAATGGATACACTCATTAATGTTACATGCTATTTTTAGACTATGTTGAAGGTTAGATGATTTAATATGCTTATTTTATGCTCTCAGTTCTAAAATTTGTGGCTTCATTCTTATGTAAAAGTGAGCAAATATGGAAAGGGTTTTCTGGAGTGTATAGATATATGAATATGCAAACAGTCGTGAGGAAAGCCCTACTGTTTGTCATGTTAGTCCTTAGTCACGACCGTGTGTAAATTCTGTTGTCAAAAGATATCCAAATAAAGTGCAATTAAAATGATTTTCACTGATATACTTGTTGCGTACGGTTTTGTCTGTCTGAATGAAATCTTACATCATTATCATGTAAATTAGGATTACTTTTGTGTATGTACGAGTGTGTGTAATAATCAGGTAGCCGATTGAACACAAGCTGTGTAACTTATAATATTAATTTTTAAACTAATACAAATTTAATATGAAGTATGCATAAGGAAATAAGGGGTTGTGTTTTTCCCGTTTCTTTTATTTTCGCGTACCATATATTGAAGAGTGTTGTGGTGTTGCGGAAAATAGATTTTCAGATTGTAACAGAGGTACCGACACACTTACTCATTTTATCTGATAACGAAAAGTGGTTATTAGCACACTCTCTCAGACGTTTTGTCTTTTATATCATCTTATTCTAAATCATTCAACGAAATTGTTCCATATTCCTTCTGTACATTGAATTAATTCAAGAAGTATATGGTGAAATATTGGCAATGTTACTTGTAATGTAGCGATCTTAATGAACTTCAGGTAAAAATGACTCAAATCAGCAGATTTGCTTGAAATCTACTTCGATAATTTTCTTCTTCATATTTTATTTACTTAAGAAATTTTATTGAATATAAGAAAATATGGCATATATTCCCAAAAATATTTATTATAGCAATGTTTGTTAAATGCAGATAACTTGCTCATATAAGCCTAATATACAGGATGAACTGTAAGTAATGCCATTAATTCCATGGGGTTATTCTTTGAGATATTTAAAAAAAAAGTTTAATGCAGTTTTGCTCGTTTTTGTTTCCTTTCCGAGATAAAATTAGTTTTATATTAAATATTTCATAGCATGATTTGGGAAAGCCATTGATTTAATTCCCAATATGCTCGGTGAATTTAAGAGAGCAGTGTATTATAATAATAAATGATTGAAAGAATTTTAGTTTTGTCCTAAAATGTGCAGAAATTTCATTTGAACAAATGTAACTTTTCGTTCTGCAAATGAATTTTTCAATGTCACATTTGTTCGGATCAAATTTCTGCACATTTAAGGGAACTGGGTAGTGATACTGTGCGATTAAAACATTTCAATACAAAAGTTTAGTTGAATATTTCTAGGCTTCTAGTGCTCAGAAAGGAATAAAATTTTCCAGGCTTATGTAATCAATCATTCTGAATTCAGTGGTATAAAAGACAGCTAATTAGTTTCGTATCCAAGTGCAAAAGAAAGGTCCTAACTGATAACCTGTTTTCCAACCTTGCTAGGTGTACCTCATTCTTCAGGTGCACATTACTTGCTACTATCTTCACTCATATACCTTGTATTTTTTTAAGTTATCCAGTATTGTGTATTGTAAATGCCAAAGCAAAATTTAGTTAAATATTTCACCCCTAGTGAAACAGAAAAAAATATTGAATTTTGTTTAAAATTTTTTACAATTTTTTCATTGCATATACATTTTTTTCTCGTGTTATGTGTGTGACATTTTTAAAACCGTAGGTCTACAATGTAGAACACAGGCTGCAGAAAACACTGTAAAAATTTCATGTAAATTGATTCAGTAATTTGAGAGAAAAATGCACTTAAGTTTGAAAATGTCAACTTATGGAAAACTGCATAAAAAGAAGAATGTATGAATTACATGCACCGCCGAATTTAAAGAGGTCATTTAAAAGGCTTATCTGCAGAAGTGTCCTACACAATATTTATATTGTTTTAAAGACCAGTTTTGTAATTTATTTTAAAACACAAAATAAAAAATCGGATTTTTGACCCCTAATTACTACCTGGTTCCCTTAAAGAACAAACTACCACAGTGTCTACAAAGAGTCATAGATAATGTAGGAGAATATATTACTGATTAATTCTGTTTTTATTCGTCTCAGATAAAAGAAAAAAAACACTACAAACTTTTACATCAACCCAATATAACAATTTTTCTGCAGTGATGCAATCACATAAATATGCTTTGTAGAGCTGTATAGATTGAACTTTATCGACAGGATCTGTAGTGTGACTTAGTTTCTCGTGAAAAGAGAAGAACTGACAAGTTCCACCTGCACCAGCTCCTATGGCCTCATCTGAGAGAGAACAGTCAATACATAATGAGCCCATTCAGCTTATGAATGGGTAATTTGTATGAAAACATTTGATAACATTTTTTTTTTTTTTTTTGCTAACATGTCAGCCAGCTTTCTCATATACGTTTATGTCACAGTCTACTGGAAACCATTATAATATAATATATAGTATATATATATATATATAGTATTTTCGAGAAAAATATCAGATGGAAGGCACCTGGGAACTACATGGTTTAATGATCGGAGCGAGGGGCACCATCCCACAATCAACTGTAAACACTATCAAAACATTTGGAATCCATGACATCATTCCAAAAATAATTACTTCAACCATTAAAGGGTCTGTGGCAATTCTGAAAAATCATTTATACGGAATATCATAATACCCCCCCCCCCCTTTTCTATTCGTTAGTGTGTGATTGTTACAAATATATGTACAAATTTATTATTTCTTAAACTTAAGCTCCTAGTTCACATTTAAATTTGGCTCATCTATCTTACTGTAATCATTACTATTCTTATATGTGTGTTATTCTGTGTTTTTGGCAACCCAGGATGCCTGGGCAGACTATTTCTTGAAATAAATTATATATAATATAATGTATTCCTTGTCTGAAGAAATCTTCTGGTTTGGAGTTAACGAAGTCTTCAAGTCAACAGTAACATCTGTTACGTGTCCAAAGAAAAATTAAAAAAATTTCGGTTTAACCTTCCCCTTTTCTGTCTTACACGCAACTACGAGTAGGGAAGGGAGAATCGCTGAATCACACACATATCTAACACATTTCTCTTGCTTTCAGTTCAAGAATCCTCTTATAATGTTACTCCTAGCATCGGCACTGGTGAGCATCTGCATGAAACAGTTTGATGATGCTGTCAGTATAACTGTGGTAAGTTGATGTTACATTTATGAATTGCTTAATATTGTACGTATATACGTGCTTACATATTAGAATAGCATTATGTTTTGTGAGCATTTTGTTCCGTATTAAAGTAGGTTTACCGGTAATTATAATGAAAAAGCAGTTTTCAAAATGTCATTGAAAATATACATTCCGAAGCATTCTGAATGCATTTCAGCCATTTTTACAGCATTTTTTTTTTTTTGGATGTCTATGCTAGTACATAATTACAATTTTAACATTCTTTCATCAAAATTCTTGTGCGTTGATAACGTTGATATTGAAGATTTACTTAGATCTTTGATGAACTTCAGTCATTTTGAAAGGCTGTTTATTGAAGGGCATGGACATGATAATTTCAATACTATTACGACGCATTTATTAAAATATATACAGTAAAATCCCTCGTAACCATCACCCAAATAACCGGCAATACCAAAACAACGGCACTTTTGGCTAGGCCAAAAAAAAAAAAAAAAAAAAGAAAAGGTTTAAATCTGCCACATTGCCACAGTCTGGGCTGTCAGTGTTGCCACATTAGGAAGTTGTCACGAACTTTCATTTTCAGTGAATATTCGAACCTAAAAATTAGTGTATTATTTGTGTTGTTTGATGTGTTTTAATAATGAAAATCCGCACAGTTTTTATGTTTATTTAATTACGTCGGGTCGTCAGTGTTACCACATTAGGAAGTTCGCACGAACTTTAATTTTCAGTGAATATTCGAACCTAAAATTAGTGTATTATTTGTGTTCTATAATGTGTTTTAATAATGAAAATCCTCACAGTTTTTATGCTTATTTAACTATGTTCCGGTCGTCAGTGTTGTCACATTAGGAAGTTCACACGAACTTCAATTTACAGTGAATATCCGAACCTAAAATTAGTGTATTATTTGTGTTGTATAATGTGTTTTAATAACGAAAATTCAAACAGTTTTTTGTGTTCATTTAATTATGTTCGAGCCGTCAGTGTTGCCACATTAGGAAGTTTGCACGAACTTTAATTTTCAGTGAATATCCGAACCTAAAATTAGTGTATTATTTGTGTTGTATAATATGTTTTAATAAAGAAAATCCACACAGTTTTTATGTTTATTTAATTATGTTCGGGTCGTCAGTGTTGCCACATTACGAAGTTCGCACGAACTTTAATTTTCAGTGAATATTCGAACCTAAAATTAGTGTATTATTTGTATTGTGTAATATGTTTTAATAATGAAAATTCACACAGTTTTTATGTTTTTATTCAGTTATGAGCAAGTTAAAAGAAGGACTTTTCCTATTTGAAATATTTGACTTACATTTATGAAATTTGGTACAGAAGGTCTCCCAAAACGGAGATATACTGATCCTAAATTATCTATTTTCTGATCAACTCAATATTAACTTTAACAATTATTATAATTATTAGATCACATCAAATTTCATTTATTAATCAAACATTTTTGATAGGAAACTAGATATCCACAGTAAAATTCTTGATGTAGAGAAATAAGCTTCACATGGCTGAAGTTTTAACATTTGGCAACGTGAAATACGAACTTTTTTTTTTTTTTTTTTTTTTTTTTGTATATACTGCCCGTGCCTCACTTCCTGAGCTGTTTCTTTGCGGGGCGAGACGCAGAGGGACAGGGTAGGAGGAGGAGCTGCGTACAGCATGTGCCTACTATCCTACGTTCAACACATCGGCCTTTTCAGGATTCCTTTTGTCAGCTATGGAGCAAGATCAGCCATTGACAAGCGAATGTATAGGCTGTCCCCTCGCGAAACAGATTATGTTCCCATCAATTCCTGTAACTAAACACTAATACCAGTTGTAGACTACAGTCTCTACAAGACATTATAGACCTAATCGCGATTACGGTTATCACATGTACACATCCGTAAACTCTTTCCTCAATATCAGTGTTTCTCAAACTTTTTCCATTGCGAAACCCCTTTTAATCTAAAGTGTAACTGCGGAATCCTTGTAATATTTTATTAGTATTTAATAGTTAACAGACAAGTGAAAGCTAGTATCTCAATAATTCTGTTCAGTGGGACGAATGTATTTGCTTTTTAAGCCTGCAATCTGGTTTTATGGCGGAAAGTTGTAGTCTCATTTCTATTGTACTTCTGCATTTTGTCTTTTCGCTATTTTGTTTTAGTGAACAGATGCGCAGAGAATCCAGTGATGAAATTGATAAATATTATGGGCATTTTCCGTTTTAGATGTTCATTAAACATATTATTATTACGCATATTCTTGGATTATTATTATTATTATTATTGTTATTATTATTATTATTATTATCGGTAGTTTCATGTTATTATTGATTCATATTTCCGTAACATTTATATATTTTTATAATATCCACTAAGTATAAAATAGCCACCAGAGTAGCCCAGTCGGCTAAGGCGTTTGCCTATCGGTCCAGAATTGCACTCGGACGCGGGTCCGATTCCCGCTTGGGCTGATTACCTGGTTGGGTTTTTCCCGAGGTTTTCCCCAACCGTAAGGCGAATGTCAGGTAATCTTTGGCGAATCCCCGACTTCATCTCGCCAAATACCATTTCGCTGTCATCAATCCCATCGATGCAAAATAACCTAGTAGTTGATACAATGTCGTTAAATAACCAAGTAAAATCATATAAGGCTCACGGAACCCCTGAACATACTTTGAGAAATGCTGCTCTATGGTAATTCAGCAGTTGTCCAAACTGAACGAAGAGTGGCCTAGAGTGTACATACATTTTAGGAAATCGCCATCAGAGATAATAGCGATAGTGGTAACCACGATTAGAGTATCCAGTATTATAACCAGTGCGATGGCGTAGGATAATGTTTTCAGAACATGTAATATGCTGCCATGCCGCCACGTTGCACCTCCCGTGACGTTCCGAGCAGATCTAAGAGGCGTGGTTATAAGCACTAGGGAACTCCCGGTTCAGGACGTGAGACACTGAGACACGGGCAGTCCCTATATTTATTCAATTATTCAGCAAAATCTCGTATCTGGAACTAGTTTGGTCTCTTTGACGCCAAATAAGAGAGATTCTACTGAAGATCTATGTAGAATTTGTAAGCATGAATCAAGATTCTATATTTTGTGGATGCATAAATCCAGAATTGAAGAGTACAACATTATTACCTAGACCTGTTAGAAATGGGGAGACAGAATGTCTATCATAAAGAAAATTCTCCAGTAGTTTGTGGGTAAAGATACCATATTAGATGAGGATTTGACTCAAAAGCTGTATTTTAAACACACGTTTTGATTTAATAAAAAGAGTAAATTTTAAGCTTGCTTACTGTTTCAAATTCTGAAATTGTGTTGTCATTATTTTGAGAAAGATTATATGTATTTCTTACGTATTGAGGCTAATATTGGTATTTCTTTTTCAGGCAATCATCATAGTGGTTACTGTAGCATTTGTCCAAGAGTACAGATCAGAAAAATCATTAGAAGAACTTACAAAGCTTGTTCCACCAACATGTCATTGGTAAGTTTAACTTCTTAATATGTGAGCTTGATCATTTATAAGAACTATAAGCTGCAGTAGAAGAGGCATCGTAATATTAAAAATGTGAACTATTACTGTGTAGCTGTTTGATCAATTGTTGGAACAAGTTTTTTTTTAATTGGTAGCTTGTGTCTGCTTTCTAAGTCCATATATGTATACTGGTACTATTTTAAATTTCTTTTTATGTGAAATCTAGAAGAATGATGCTGAAAAAATTTACCGGTATTTCGAAAAATGAAAGAAATATTGTTTGGAACTCATCTATGCGAGCTTCTAGTCTGGAAAAAAAATAGAGATTAAAATATTTAATCTCCTTCAGTTTGTTTTGTGATCCAGAAATGATTAAACATGGTGATGTTTTTTTTACATAAAAATACTTTAAACTAGGTTCGGTAATGTTAAAATGTATTGGTTTTAAATATCTTTAAGATAAAACTGTTTATAATATTAGAAGCATATAGTTTCATGTATTAATATTTATTTTTCATGATGGTGTAAATCATGGGCAGAATTACTTAAAGACAAGTATTGCGTGCATAGTTAATAACTCTCTACTCATATCTTTGCGCTTCATTGGTTACGTCTTATTTAAGAAACAGGCAAGGAATTCATAAATAAATTATTTTTCTGGGAGATACCGAACTCTGCCAGGAATTCATTCACATATCTTACACTTGACCGGAATCATTCTAGACAAATGGTGGCAACACTAAGGCCCAATTGTATAAAACTCCCTGACTAAAGATCAACTTTGATCGAAGATCGAAAAGTAACCGAGTTCAGACACTTCTTCTATTGTATAAAACGTGGGATCAAATTACCTTGGTTCTAATTGTAAGTTCACGTGAAAAGGATTTGGCAACATCGCATAAACAGGTGAAATACGTGATGCGCGGACCATGTTATACAGGTTTGTTCAGTGTTGCCAATCTAGCGATTTTAACTCTTTTTCAACAACAATTTCTTTTAACTTTTATATTGCTTAAATAGGGATTTAGTGACCTTTTTAGCACCCCATAGTGACAAAATTTAATCTTTCTTTGTTGATAATGAGAAATCTAGCGACTTTACAACTACTTTTTGGCGACTTTCCGTATTACACTCTGTTGGAGACACTGGTTTTTTTTTGCAATGTAAATAATGGCGGACAATAAGAATAAGGTTGACTGTTCTCCAAGTTGTTATCATGTTATGGTGTTTGATACTGCTAAACATACTAAAGCTTTATAAAACGACAATTTTCGTTTAGTAATACAGTTAATTGAACATTTATGAATGTACCTATCATATTCATTAATAATTAATGGTTGTTATAAACATAATATAATTATAGGTTATGTTATTTGATACTGCTGAACACGATAGAGCCTTATAAAATATAAGAATGTTTGTGTATTAAGGCAAGAAATTGAAATATATATAAATGTACCTATCATATCTATTAATATTAATAATAAAGGATATTTTATTTGCACAATCTGTCACTCGCATATTTCAAACAGAAAAGAAATAACTGAACTTGGATCATCTAACTTAATCGGAGAAATTTCTTCAGTCAAAGTTGACTTTAGTTTGAGACAAATTAATCTCAGATTAGACTTTATACAACACAAAATTCCAAGTTCAGCTGAAACAAGGATCAATTTGACCTCTGATCTAAGATTAAATGGTTTATACAATCGGGCCTAACTCTTTTACTTGAGAATATGTTTGTGATAACAACTTTCATGTGTTAAAATGCAAACTAAGTTGTAAGTTACATAGTTGACTACTTTCGACTTCGTACCAGCCATCTTCAGAACTAGTTTTAACACAAGAAAATTGTTATTACCGGTACAACCATATTCCTAAGTGGTACAAAGTGTTAAAGGTGTGTAATCAAGATCTACTAACCCTTTTATAGTATATTCGTTTCATTAAGAATCCCTCCTATGCATTGCTACTGAAGAATTTCCCAACCTCATGGTTAGGGTATTGAAATTTTTGGCTTATATTTTACAACCTACTGTTATAAAAAGTATTGTTGAATTGTGGAAAATACAACACATTTTTGTAAAATGCGGAACAGAGATGGGTATACCACATGATCCCATAAACTTTGATATAATGGACGTTTGAGATGGGCAGGGCATGTAGCACATATGGGCGAATCCAGAAATGTATATAGAGTGTTAGTTGGGAGACTGGAGGGAAAAAGACCTTTGAGGAGGCCGAGACGTAGATGAGAAGATAATATTAAAATGGATTTGAGAGAGGTGGGATATGATGGTAGAGAGTGGATTAATCTTGCTCAGGATAGGGACCGATGGCGGGCTTATGTGAGGGCGGCAATGAACCTCTGTGTTCCTTAAAAGCCAGTAAATAATAATAATAATAATAATAATAATAATAATAATAATAATAATAATAATAATAATCCATTGCTGAAATGGGAAGAAAAAAAATTGAATCCTCTAAAAACTAAAATGTATAGCTCGATTCCAAGTATCGAGATACTGTCCGTCCCAGTGGTTATGTCGCATTCTGGTTCCCCCACCCTCTTCTGCTGGCCCCTATGTAAAGGTTAGTGACTGAACTGTTGGGCTTTTTCCCGAAAATATTTGGTGTATGGAATTGGAAGTCTACCTAATATTATACAACTGTTTAAAATAATTCAAAGAAAAGGACCCTGTCAAGTAAATGACTGTCACGTGACTTCCACCATTTCGACGACCCTGTGACATAACCACTCTGTCGGACAGTGTCGGAAGTATTAATTAATTAATTGAAAATAAAATGCCCGACATTTTTTTCAGACAAGATTCAGGGTGCAAAAATCTTTTTTTTTCTCCTCCTCTTCTTCTTCTTCTCCTCCTCCTCTTCTTCTTCTTCTTCTTCGGGTTTACAGTCCTTAAAGTTTGACTTTAGGCACTCCTATGATATCCAACCATTCATTTTTTATCTTCTGCTTCCCTTCTCCATCCTTTCATGCTGGCTTTAGTTAAATCTGCTTGAACATCGTCCAGCAACCTTAGCTATGGTCTACCAATATTTCTTTGACCTTACATTTTTGCATCCACTGCAATCCTGGGAAATATTTCTTTGGTCAGCAGGAAAAGACACATAAGTAAAAAAAAAAAAAAAAGAATTTTTCAGGAGAGACTTTTTTTAATGTTATTGTTGTTTTCTAATGCCAGGCGTTTGACAATAAAGTCATTTGACCTCTTGCACTCCAATATTTTCCAAAGATATTATCATGGTCAGCCACTGAAGCACAGATTTTGAGGTGTTCCGAATCCATTTCTTGGTTTGAGTTGCACAATGGGCAGTTAGGGGACTGATATATTCCAATTCTATGCAGGTGTTTGACCAAACAATCATGGCCTGTTGCCAATCTAAATGCAGCTACAGACGATTTTTGTGGTAAATCGGGAATTAACTGTGGATTATGATGCAGAGAGTTCCATTTTTTCCCTTGAGATTGTGCTATCAAATTTTGTTTGTTGAAGTCTCAGTATGTAGATTTAATAAATCTTTTCACGTAGATTTAGTAACAGGTCTGTAAGTAGCAGTGCTGCCCTTCTTTGCTAAAGCATCCGCATTCTCATTTCCCAGGATTCCACAATGGGATCGTATCCATTGGAATACAATTCTTTTATTGAGTGATATTAATTGAGAGAGCATTTTAGTTATTTCTGCTGTTTGAGATGAAGGTGTGTGTTTAGGGACTATTGATAGAATAGCTGCTTTGGAGTCTGACCCTTAACTGAATATAAATGTAATAATGAAATTCATGTATGTTGGTTTAAGTAAGACCCTTTTCAATTTAAAATACAAAAAAGTTTATTAGGCCTATTTAAAAAATTAGAAAAAAATACTTGACTTATGTCATTAGGTACAACAGAAAAATCGACTTTTTTTTACTTATGTGCCATTTCCCGCTGACCAAAGATTTATCCTTCAGTCCCAACTACATGGTCCTGGTGTAGAATTAGCAGTTTAGGTTAAGAGTAATAATACTGCTGTAGTTAGTGATGAAGCTTTTGAACTCACACTGTTACTTTATGATGACTGTTGCTTATCAGATAATATGTCTCCTATGAATACTTGCATAATTTATGTGAGAAAAATTTCCGTTTATTCTCTCTCAAATTGATCTGCGAGTAAATAAAATAATAGTAGTAGTTATTTATTCTTTTGTATAAATATTTTGTTTTTGTTTCTCTTCAAGTAGTGCTGTACATTATTACTGAAATTTGGATGTTTCTTTTTTTCTTCAGTTTACGGGAAGGTCAACTGGAAACATTTCTTGCTCGAAATCTGGTTCCTGGAGACATTGTACATATTAATGTTGGAGATAGAGTGCCAGCGGATATCAGGTTATTTGAGGTGTGTATGAGTGTATTTCACTATCTTGGTGTTTAGTATGGAATATATCATAACAAACTCAGGTATAGCAATTGTCCACAAGTCAATAAACGCTTTTTGTTTGTTTGTTTGTAACTTTTTTTTACACAAATTACAAAATATACATAATGAATAGACTTTGCTTAACTTACGTTTATTTCGGATATTCAACATTTATCGCTTTTAAAATATGAAATCAGTATTTCAGTTCAGTACTCCTTTTTCTATTAAAAGCTTCCTTTACCATTGCTGTCCTTCTTTTGACTTTGTGGCAGCAGTTCATGTTACTACAGTACACCCAAAGTATTTGAAGTTTCTCACTTGTTCTACTGCCTTATTTATAATTCGAACATTTACTTTCTTCATTTTTCTTCTGATAACCATGTTTTTCTTCTTGTTTACATTTATTTTGATCCCATAATTGTTAATAAATGGAATTAAAAAGAATAATTCGACTTACCACATTACCGCAGGCGTCTAAGGCATCCCGCCTAGGACTCGCGTTACGGAATGCGCGCTGGTTCGAGTCCTCATGGGGGAAGAAATTTTCTCATGAAATTTCGGCCAGTGTATGGAACCAGTGCCCACCCAGCATCGTGATGCACTTGGGGAGGTACGATAGGTAGCAAAAATCCAGTTCAGCAAACCAGCTATAACGGCTGGGGGGATCATCGTGCTAACCACACGATACCTCCATTCTGGTTGGATGATCGTCCACCTCTGCTTTGGCATGTGGACGTGAGGTCAGCAGCAGCTGGTCGGACTTGGCCCTTCAGGGCTGTAGCGCCACGGATTTACTTTACTTACATTACAGCAGGTGCTCGAAATGTTAAACAAAAAACCTTATTTGAGCACATCTATCTACTGATTAAAGAAACCAATTGCAATAAATGATTCTAGCAGAGGGATCTCAAAGACTTAGACTTTACTCTTCAGTCACTAAATTTTATATTTTTCTGGTTGTTCTCTGAGCTTGCTATGAGAGTTTTCTTGAGTATTTTGTAGGAGTTTGCTCGAGACGTTCACGAATGTCTTGTAGCTTTTCACGTTTGATTGTATGACTTTTTTTCGATCCTTTTATTTAGTGCTGAACTTGTTGCTTGAATTTATTCACAAGTTTATGAGTTCTGGAATGCATTGGAACTCTACCTCGAGAAATTGTTCTTCCTGTAGATTCGTACTTAATGAACTTGCAGTAATTAGACGAAAAGCCATTAATCACAACAAGAATCGTGTTAATTTTATTGTTACATGTAACATCATACCCATAAACCTCAGAAAGTAAATTCGTGCAGCACATTTGTTTAATAAGGAACTGCATCTCAGCACCAACTTCACAGCAGGTAATATTATTTATTGTAGAACTCACCAGAAATTAATCACGGACATCATCAAACAACACAGTCATAACAAAATGGCAAACAACTGGCTAATAAGTCACTATAAGCTAGTGTACGTGCTGTCTTCGTTTTCAGGTGAAAATGAGTAGGATAGTCTTCTCATCCCATTTTTTCACTTGACGACGAAGATAGAGCCAATCTTCGAAACATTGTGAATTCTTTATTCACTATACCTGGTAAGGTTTATCTTGTCTCGCTAGCAATAAAACCAAGTCCCTTCAAATGAGGGTGGAGATTATAGGAGGGTTGTAAATTTTCAGGATTCCTTTCAAAACCTTGTTATTTGATATTTGATATTTGATATATTTGGTCACAGCACTTCTTTACATGTAATGGTGTACCTCACATTTCTGTATCCGGTGCCACCATTAACACTTACATTAACACATATTTGCAGTACATGTCTACACAACTTCTACCAATTAAACTATGTACTTTTTTTATTATTACTTGTTCAATCTCCCTTTCAGTATTTCTCCTACATTTCGTTTGCTATTCTCTATTTGATCATTAATCGTAATATATCTAAATTTATATATGCCTTTCAAACCCCCTTTTTCCTCTAACTACTATTCACTAGATTTCAATTTCACTTATTCTCTACAAATTATCATATTGAATTATTTGCCTTATTTGTTCTTTGACCTTTTCTCCTATCTGTCTCTTATATTCATTTACTGTTCCAACGTTCAAATGTCAGTACTAATTTTATGCTGTCACTTGTTCATTTCTTTTAACCCTTTTTCACTTTTCACTCATTCATATTTGCGCTCACTTTCAACTTTCTCTCTATTCCACTTACACCTAAACCTTTCACAATACTCTCACTTCCTATAAATCTTATATTTCTCTCTACACATCAGCTTATACACTTTCTCGCTCCCCTATACTTCTCTATCATTTACAATTACAATTACCCTTTACTAGCACTTTTTGATCATATCCCCACATTTATTAATCGTATCTATTAACATTGCTATATCCTCAGCTGTCGCAGGTTCTGACCTTTCTTTACTGCTTGTCTCTGCTTTATTTCTATCTCTGTCTTTCTTTCTATTTCCTTCTTCTTCTTCTTCTATTCCTCTTTTATTCCCCCCCACGCTTTCACTTCCACATCCTAGATTTCCACTCACACTCGCACCCTTAATCTTTTCACTACTTTCTTCCCTATCACTTCCTGACTCTTGGTTTCTCTTTTTATCCCCACTCGCCTTTTTTTTAACACCTGTGCTTCTTGTTCCGTTCTTGTCCGCATTCCTTCTGGAGTGCGCTAACCTTACTGCCATCGTATGGAGACTAGGAATCTGCTTACGCTGCTTGATCACGTTACACTTATCTTCTCGATGTGTCATCACCTCTACACTTCCTCGTACGTCAGCATGTGGGTTTCTGAACTCACTACTATTCGCTCCTGTTACCATGTGATCTGCGACAATGACTTGTTCCGTCCTTGAAGTTGGGATGATTTTCTTCTGCTCCTTCCCTTCGCTCATGTAGCAAACGTCGACTTTGTCCTCTTTCGTTCTTCTCGTTAGTCCAAATAAAACCTTGTTATTGTACAGGCTGCCGGAACTCAGTTTCTTGAAAGACAAGCTCAGTGACGGAACTACACAGTACGAAGAGAGATATTTTGTTATTTTATTTTGTGCTGCAGAATGTATTAACTAGTCCCTTTCGCTCCACTCCCCCTATCGCCATAACAACACAGACGAAGTAAGACATATCTCCTTTCTCTCTCTTTTCACAGTGAGACAAGATACATCACACAGGCTTTAACAGCAGTAGAAGGAATGCAACTTATACTGTTTTAAATAGTGCAGCATTGATTTCTTCCTCTTTTAAATCGACTTTTTTCTTTAAACTTGGTTATTTAACGACACTATATCAACTACTAGGCTATTTAGTGTTGATGGAATTGGTGATAGATGGTATTTGAAGAGACGAGGCTGAGAATTCGCCATAGATTACCTGACATTCGCCTTACATTTGGGGAAAGCCTGGGGGTAGAAAACCCAACTAGGTAATCAGCCCAAGTTGGAATCGAACCCACGTTCGAGTGCAGGTCCAGATCAGCAGACAAACATATCTACCAACGGAGTTATGCTGGTGGCGACGTAACTTTGTAACAGATGGTGTTTTTATTTACAGGCAATTGATTTAGCTATCGATGAGAGCAGCTTTACTGGGGAAACCGAACCTGCAGCTAAAATGACTACTCCAGTGTTGAAAACAAATGGCCACACATCCAAGAAAAATATTGCGTTCATGGGCACACTAGTACGTTGTGGAAATGGCAAGGTATGTGAAACCAAATTTTTTAATTTGTAACAAATTCATATGCTTCTCATGAAATTTGTCCATTCCCCCCCCCCCATTTCATGTACGAGAGGGATCCAGGAAATAACGACCATTCGCGCATACCAGCCACGCAGCTGAC
The DNA here is from genome assembly GCF_040183065.1 of Periplaneta americana. Classification (NCBI taxonomy): domain Eukaryota; kingdom Metazoa; phylum Arthropoda; class Insecta; order Blattodea; family Blattidae; genus Periplaneta; species Periplaneta americana. The sequence goes on from NC_091123.1 coordinate 177,880,361, forward strand.
TCCCCTTCCTTGTTTGAAGGTCAACTGGCTTCCTTAACATGTGTTCTCATAATGTTGTGAGTACTGGTTGCAACAAGTCGCCATTGTGCATTTTGTGTTACTTAAAAATAAACGACGTGATTGATAATCCCGCCGACTGTGAGGTGAGGAGTGTGATTCGATTTTTGAATGCCCGACATTTGAAACCTGCAGAAATTTACCGGCAATTGAAAGAAGTGTATGGTGATACTGTAATGAATGAAAGAAATGTGAGAAAATGGTGTGAAATGTTCAACAATGGGCGAACAAATGTCCACGATGAAACTCGACCCGGACGCCCATCACTCATCACAGAAGACCTGAAGACTAAAGTGAACGACAGAATCTTGCAAGACAGGCACACATCACTCGACGAATTGCATATTGCCTTTCCTGACATTTCTCGTTCTTTGCTTGGTGAAATTGTGTCGCAACATCTTGGCTACCACAAAATCTGTGCACGATGGGTTCCACGGCAACTGAGTGACCAACACAAAACTCAGAGAATGGCCTCAGCATTGACATTCTTGATGCGATATCACACAGATGGAGACACCTTTCTTGATCAAATTGTGACTGGTGATGAGACCTGGGTGTCTCACAACACCCCAGAGACCAAGCGCCAATCACGTCAGTGGCATCATCCCTCATCACCCAAGAAACCGAGAAAATTCAAACAGACTCTCTCAACACAAAAAGTCATGGCTACTGTCTTTTGGGATCGCAAATGTGTTCTTTTGCTGGATTTCATGCCAAAAGGCACTACGATCAATGCAAATCGTTATTGTGAGACTTTAAGAAAACTACGGCGAGCCATCCAAAACAAGAGGCGAGGAATGCTTTCGAGAGGAGTTGTGCTTCTTCACGACAACGCCCGCCCGCACACTGCTCCCTCAACTCGAGAATTGCTGGATCAATTCGGTTGGGAAATCTTTGATCATCCGCCCTATAGTCCAGACCTTGCTCCTAGCGATTTTCACCTTTTCACTAAGCTGAAAGACTTTCTGGGTGGTACGCGATTTGGAAGTGATGAAGAGTTGAAGAAGACAGTGAACACCTGGCTTAATGAACTGGCGGCAGAGGAGTATAACACGGGAATTGTAAAGCTAGTGAACAGATACGACAAATGTTTAAATGTAGGTGGTGATTATGTAGAGAAGTAAAGGAAGCTTCAGTTATGTAACAGTCTTTGTTTTTTCAAATAAATATATTTTTTTTAATTATTACAACAAAACGGTCGTTATTTCCTGGATCCCTCTCGTATAATCTATAATACTAAAAATTGGCTGGGGTGATGTCTGGGGATAGCATGAATTTCCTATGTTGATGTAGGTTGTTGATTGTTATATAGGCCTATAGATGAAAAGAATAGAATTGTTGTCATCCACACAATAAATGAAAACCTGAAATAATATTAGATATTTTTGGTGAGAATTTGAGAAGAGTTCAAAAGTTTAATGAATTCGATAACAAAATAATTTAATTTATAGTTGCATAATTTTGGTAGTAATAGAATACATCCTTCTTGAATAAATACCCAAATGAAATATTTATTATAGCCTTTTGAGATCTTTATTTTGATTTTTTAATGTGGTTGTGGTCTTCATAAATTTACAAAAAGTACCATGGGTTGTTTAAAAGTAGGGGGCGAATGTTGATGACCTAAGAATCTACGTAAAATTATTATTAAAATGCCCTTAAACTAATGGAAAATGACTTAAAATTAAAAGAAAATGATATTTAAATATTATTCACCGTACTCGCACCACAACTTCTTAAAAATTAGTCACCTTGTTTTAGTGACTGCCCTGCAAAACTCTGAGATAGGAGGCAACTTCCCGGAATTTAGCTAAGATAAAGGAAAATAACATGCAACAAAATAAAGGTTTTAAGGGAAAACTATAGATTTTAATGAGGGTTTACAATGTGTTTCAATCAGGGGTGGTCCATGTCAGTGCCTTCATTCTCCGTCTCCTCCTCCTCCTACTACTACTCCTTCCGCTCTTCGCTTTTGTTACCAGATCTTCCAGATGAGATAGTGTGAATGACAAAACAAATTGTGGGCAGCGTGCATTCTTGCAATCTTTGTGTTAAAAATACTGTCTATTACAGTAGACATCCCTTCCGAACCATCTTGAAGACACAACGTCCTGTCCAGGACATGGTGGAAGTTTCCCACCTTCTAAACATAAATTCTAAAGACACCCTCATACTGACAAAAGAACAGTAGCGGTCAAAGCCCTCACTTAAACTAAGTTGCTGTCAAGCATTTTATATTGCTTTTGTTGTGTGAAGTGGAAGCCTTCAGTGGAATGAGGGATGGACTTCGGAGTCTGTTCCAAACTATAAAACTCAAACTTCACTGTTATTCACATATTCAGTAGGTAATTACTACTGACCTATTTGGTGAGAAAGAAGAAAGTAAAATGCATTCCAAATGATCTAAAAGTTCTTCAAAGTACTAAAAATGACCAAAAAATGTCGAAAAAAATACAAAAATGATCTATTAGTTCAAAAAATTAAAAAAATGCAGTATGAAAAATTATTTTTTTACGTTGATATTGACATAGAAAGGATTTAGACATCGTCCTAATGTGAAAAATAAGATGATGACTTTTCATCAACATCCGCCCCCTATTTATAAGATATTATTGTTCATATTTTATAAAAATTGTAGTAACTTTAGTGATAGAACATTTAATAGTGATTTGTGTAAATTTACTAATACAGTTTTGTAATATTTTGAACAGGGAATTGTTGTGAACACGGGAGAGAAATCAGAATTTGGTGAAGTATTCAAGATGATGCAAGCAGAAGAAGCGCCGAAAACTCCTCTCCAAAAGAGCATGGACATACTAGGCACACAACTATCATTCTACTCCTTCTGCATAATTGGTCTCATAATGATACTGGGTTGGATTCAAGGAAGACCTATTTTGGACATGTTCACTATTGGTGTAAGGTAAGGAGACTTTCATATACAATTGGTCCTCTATTATTCTTAATAGCAATAAATGACCTTCCAGAATTCAATAACATTATGTATGCAGATGACACTACTTTCCTATGTTCTTCCTCTGCTCTAAATCAATTACATGCTCTCAAAGACACTCTATCACAGATGGCTTTATGGTTTGGATCTAATGGTTTCTTGCTTAATCAAGAAAAAACTATCAACATAACTTTCAGCCTAAATTATCTAATAAATAAGGACAACAGGCTCAACTACACAAAATTTCTAGGACTTTTTATAGACTCCAGATAAGCACATCGAATACATATGCACAAAGTTATCAAGAGTTTTATATTTGTTAAAGAAATTAACGACTTGAGTTTCTCAAAATTATTTAAGATGTGCCTACTTTTCTTTCTTTCATTCGATAATCTGATATGCCCTAATTTTCTGGGGAAATGAAACCAATATTGGAAGCGTCTTGATTTTACAAAAGAAAGTCATTAGAATTTTATGTAAATCAAACTATCTGGAACATTGTCGGCCACTTTTCAGACAATCACGGATCTTAACAATCATAAATCTGTATGAAAGATGTGTTTAAGAGGCTTGGAATACCTGCATCTATTATTCCGATTGTAACCTTAGCTGCATTGAAAGGATCAATTGCTCTCCTGAAGCATCACCTATATTCGAAATGAAACTAAGTTCAGTAACATTCTTTACTTTTTTGTAATACTTACCTCTCTAAAAATAGGTATATTTCCACTAATCTAAAAAAAAAAAATCATTTGCAGCTATGTACTTGTAGGAATTTCATTGTTAAAACAAAATCAATGGTTCAATGAACTTGTAAAAATTTCTGTGGTTAAGTACTCTTTGTCCCTTGTGGCAGCTCACGAATGGTGAGAAGATTTATAAATTTATGATCTAGTACTTTACACTCGACAAAATATCTACAATTACTCATTAGTGGCCGATATACATGATCATGAAATTAGAAATAGTGAACAAATTAATATTCCATATTGTAGATTACTCAAGAGCAACACAAACTTTTTAATTATGGGGATGAAATTATATAATAAGCTCCTAAGTCAATATCATAAATTACCAATCAATAGCTTCAACACTAGATTTTACAATTGGTTATTAAATAATCCTTTTTATTCTGTTGCTGAGTTTTTCAACACAAGTTTGTATGAAATTGTATTTTAATAAATAAGTTTAATTGCAATTTAGTTAGTTTTCTTTAATTTAAAGGTTTCAAATTATTTCATGTTTTCATTGTATTATTTAAATTTTACTGTTTCTTTTATTAGTGTTTTTTAAAATGTACGAGGGGGAACCAGGAAATAACGACCGTTTTGTTGTAATAATTAAAAAAAATATATTTATTTGAAAAAACAAAGTCTGTTACATAACTGAAGCTTCCATTACTTCTCTACATAATCACCACCTACATTTAAACATTTGTTGTATCTGTTCACTAGCTTTAGAATTCCCGTGTTACACTCCTCTGCCGCCAGTTCATTAAGCCAGGTGTTCACTGTCTTCTTCAACTCTTCATCACTTCCAAAACGCGTACCACCCAGAAAGTCTTTCAGCTTAGTGAAAAGGTGAAAATCGCTAGGAGCAAGGTCTGGACTATAGGGCGGATGATCAAAGATTTCCCAACCGAATTGATCCAGCAATTCTCGAGTTGAAGCAAAAGAACACCTTTGCGATCCCAAAAGACAGTAGCCATGCCTTTTTGTGTTGAGAGAGTCTGTTTGAATTTTCTCGGTTTCTTGGGTGATGAGGGATGATGCCACTGACGTGATTGGCGCTTGGTCTCTGGGGTGTTGTGAGACACCCAGGTCTCATCACTAGTCACAATTTGATCAAGAAAGGCGTCTCCATCTGTGTGATATCGCATCAAGAATGTCAATGCTGAGGCCATTCTCTGAGTTTTGTGTTGGTCCTCAGTTACCGTGGAACCCATCGTGCACAGATTTTGTGGTAGCCAAGATGTTGTGACACAATTTCACCAAGCAAAGGACGAGAAATGTCAGGAAAGGCAATATGCAATTCGTCGAGTGATGTGCGCCTGTCTTGCAAGATTCTGTCGTTCACTTTAGTCTTCAGGTCTTCTGGTGATGAGTGATGGGCGTCCGGGTCGAGTTTCATCGTGGACATTTGTTCGCCCATTGTTGAACATTTCGCACCATTTTCTCACATTTCTTTCATTCATTACAGTATCACCATACACTTCTTTCAATTGCCGGTGAATTTCTGCAGGTTTCAAATGTCGGGCATTCAAAAATCGAATCACACTCCTCACCTCACAGTCGGCGGGATTATCAATCACGTCGTTCATTTTGAAGTAACACAAAATGCACAATGGCGACTTGTTGCAACCAGTACGGTCGTTATTTCCTGGATCCCCCTCGTATTTATATGTTTTTCAATGTATTCTGACGAAGCCTAAAACTGTATGTCTAATGGCCAAATAAACTGAATTGAATTGAATTAAGTTTTCATGTGTTAGGGTATATGTATTTTACTGCTACTACATTATTTTCTAATATTTTTTATGTAACCGGTAGCTGACAACATTTTGTCATTAATCAGACACCTTTCTTATTGCAGCTTGGCAGTGGCAGCAATTCCCGAAGGACTCCCAATTGTAGTTACAGTAACATTGGCTCTAGGGGTTATGAGAATGGCAAAACGTAATGCCATTGTAAAGAAACTGCCTACAGTGGAAACGTTAGGTAAGTGTAAAAAGATTACTTTTGGTTTTGTTAATGTAAAGTCGATAACTAGGGAGAAACATTATTAGTACTTTGTAATATAATATTCATATTTTTTTGCCAATATGTATGATAGAAGATAATTCTGTTGAAATTGTTTTGGCTGTATTTTGTAATATATGAGCTTTATTATCTGCTTATACTGGGTGTTCAGTTCAAAGTGTGTCATGGCTCGCTGTATGCCGTCATGTGGCTAGTCGATGAGCCTACAGTCGAGCCGTTCTTATTTCTGGCAGCAAATCACACGACAGCTTCTGGTCAGCTGACACGCTGCTTCACTGGCAGTGGTTGTCGTCAAGGTTATGCAGACGACATACCGCTTCCTCACGGTGGATGTTACTGCGTTGTCAAGTCTACCCTTGTACTCTTAACAAAGTTTTAGCACATGTCTAGTCCTAAACATCGAACGAAAAATTATTTCCTACGATAAATAATTAGTAATATATGAATACATAATATTATATATTATTGTTATTGTTGATCCTAGCATCCCAGGACACAGAAGACTTACCATGTTGTGCTATAATTGGTTTTTCCGAGCATTTGAAGTAACGATTTTCGTAAATACAGAAACAATATTAGAAATTACTAAAATGGGAGAAAGCTGTAAAATATAATAAATAAACATTTTTTATGTGAATGAATAACTAAAACCACACAACCTGTAAATTAAGTAAAATATGTTAGTATTAAAAATTTTGTCATGATAAGTCATTGCTACATAAAAAAATTACACGAAGAACCTTGCCTAACGGTATTGTTCAATTTAGAGGTGCTACGCCTAGATCGCTACAGTCATTGTTAGTACCTGCCGCCGACATAGTTCTCAGTTTATTTTCTTCTTTGCCGGATTGTCCGTACTTCTCTGTCGTTATTTGAGAAACCGTGCACTTGTTCACATCACACGCATCAGCTGTTCATTGCACCACTTGCATTAAAGGCAATAAACTACTCTTATTTTACGTTCATTTTCGAAATAATCTCTAACGCTAAGAATCATTTCTCTGCTTTGCGAATTGATGGTCTTCCGACTCCTCCGCGGCATTGTGATGCTGAAAACTCGGCGATAACACAGCACTAACAACAATACCGACTGATTGTTCGACAACCAGCTATTAGAACTGCGTCCGTTCACTATTGGCTTGACAGAGATTTAGCAACACCGCTATTGCCTACCTTCTTCGCGCCAAAAGTCGAGAAGGCGTGGCCATGCCGGAAATAAGAACGGCTCGACTGTAGAGAATTCAATGTTCCTACACTTCCGCAGAGGCATATTACCTATGTGCCAGAGAAGTTGCCTAGCAAGTACGGCGTTCATTCTGAAGAGTCCTTACCGATACGTACGGTAACGCAGGTAGTGGCAGGAATGTGAACTGTTTGGAAACACGTACTGAGGTGAGTTTTTTTCTTACTGTCGGGATATGGGGAGAGGGTTAAGACGATTACTTACGTATTTGTTGACATTAACTTGGACGGTCAACATGGACACGGAGCATTTGATTTGTGTTGTGGAATGTTACCGTACGCAACCGATGATAACGAATACCCTGCGTATGACTTGGCCGAGCAAAACACAGTTCGAAAGAGGTTATGGTAGCACACAGACCGTACAGACCGCCATCTGTTGCTACGACGTTCAAGTTATACCGTACACGTTCTCAAGTTCAGATTGAACGCCTTGATTAATAGGCAACTTCTCTGACATAAAAGCTGAAACTCGCTTCAAATTGCTGACTCACAACAGTGACGTCATGACACACTTTGAAATGAACACCCATTATTCCATTTGATTGTAAAAGTGATTTTATAACGTCCTGTGAATTGCTGGAGAGTACTTCATACTTAAGTGGATACTTAAATACATTCCTGTACTCTTCTATAAAGTAGTAAATAGCAGAAATCCGTCTACTGATATATTGGGGGAAAAAAAAATTCTGGTCCTATGTGAATTCGTTACAGACAAGTTTAACTCTATTTCATTCCCACAAAAATAAACTGACAAATTTGCAAGCTTAAAGCAAGATTTATTGATGTCTAATTTTTTTTTATTAAATTCAAGTTTATACATGTTCACAGATTTATTAATGAATGTCTACAAATGAATTCATAAGTATCTCCTTTTTTTTTCCTTTCATGCTATTTCATTTCATATGTTGCCACTTAGATGAGTTTAGTGAGTAAGGAGAGATGCAAATATAAATTCTTTCAACCAAAAATAGTTTAGAAAACAACTTGAGACCATAACCGAACTCTGGTTTAAGATATTTTGAAAATTATGAGTATAAAAAATATCCCACTAACGAAATGTGTTTTTTGTTTGTAGGTTGTGTGAATGTTATTTGTTCGGATAAGACTGGAACCATCACGAAAAATGAAATGACAGTTACAGTCATTGTGACGTCAGATGGTTACCTTGCAGAGGTGAGTCATGAGAATAACTGCTTGAGTAGTGAGTCTAGTAATGACACACTGATAACGTAATGCAGGAAAGTAAATTACTTTGTTTGTGACAGATATGCCAAATATGGAAATAAATGACACATTCAGGAAGACTTAAAAATAGACACGAGGGATTTCTTTAATACTGAAATACAGTAGCGTGCAAATTAATCCGAACACGACATATTTTTACATTTTCTGTCATTGTTGGCCTCACAGCTGCTCATACCGCTTTAATTGACATCTGTAGTACGTGTAATTCCATTGTTGAAGGTCTGTCGTTATTATTTTTTTATAATATGTGACATTTTGCCTGTCCTTTTGTACTTATAAGCATTTCAGTTGTGTTGAAGACTTAATACTGCAATCCTGTGTACATTCTGTCGTCTTCACAAATGGATACAACTCCACGAAAACGGTCTAAAATTATAACATTAGCAGAGCATTCTTCTACGACACAGAGGCAAATTGCTGCAGAATGTCACATCGGTTTGGCTACTGTTAATTCGATCATAAAACGATACAGGGAGACTGGATCCATCACACCCCTGAAAAAAGGAAACTGTGGCCGGAAAAGAAAGACTTCACCTGCAGATGATCGTTTAATTGTCAGGAAAAGTAAATTAAATCCTAGACTAACTGCTGTCGACATAACCCTCGAGTTAATGGCTACCAATGGGGCGAATATTCACGTCACAACAGTGCGGCGTAGGCTTTTGGAAGCTGGACGAAGGGCTCGTAAGCCTATTAAGAAGCAACTGCTAACCCCTGTTATGTGCAAAAAACGCTTAATGTGGGCAAAATTACATCAACACTGGACAGTGAATGACTGGAAGAATGTACCTTTTTCCGAGGTCATTTTGAGGTCCACGGCCACCGTGTTTCTTACGTACGGAAAGGATCCGTAAAAGTAACAGCAGCTCATCTCCAACAAGCACCCAAATACCCCCCTAAAGTAATGTTTTGGGGTTGTTTTACGCATGAAGGGCCTGGAGCATTAATACCCATCAAGGGAATGATGAATTCTGACAAATATATTCACTTATTGGAAACCAGAATCGTACCCAGCTGCAAAAATCATTTCCGGATGGCAGAGGTGTGTTCCAACAAGACCTGGCACCATGCCATACGTCTCGAAAAACTACAGAATTCTTCAACA